>NC_031769.1:141706351-141755577 GCF_001522545.3 Parus major
AAAAAAAAAAAAAAAAAAAAAAAAAAAAAAAAAGCAAGAAAAACCCAAAACAAAACACCTGACCTCACTGGTCCAAATTTCTCTAGCCATGCAAATACGATAATTTTGTATTGCATTTTCCATTTCTCCCATCATATCAAATTTTATTTTAGCCTTAAAATCAAACTAAAGGTACCCAGTAAGGCTAAGGTATTACAGAACAATTAATTCTCATCCACCTGTTGGAAATATGGAGAAACATTCACTATTCTTCAGTGATATCATACAACCTGAAATCCATTAAATCAGTAACAAATATACAGAATATCATGCAGAGTTATGATTTTCTACAGTGGTCCATCTGTGAGCTCTACAGGTCCATCTCATCTCACAAGAAGTTTGCAGCAGTTCCTGGGGAAAACCAGGTACACAGGCAGAATAGAAATAAGAATACTGAACACATTTAATAATCACATCTGGCTCTGAAAAATACTCCATCTGAAAACACATATTAGAAGAACCACAAAAACATGGTATCCCTGTTCCTGCTATTCCTTAAGCACCTGCTCATACAAAGGTTCAGGTTTTACTGCATCTTAAGCTTTTTTTCAGGTTATAACCTTATTCAACAGCATCGTCTAGTTCAGTCTGTCCCATTCTTTAAAACAACCAAACTTCTCCATAGTGTCTAGTTCTTTACGTGTTTTTTGGGTAGGGATTGACAGTCCCTCCCAACTCTGAACACTGGTGATTCCCTGATGATTTATGATGCTGTCAAGCATCTGGCAGCTAACTTTGTCTTGGCATAGCTAGGAAGTTGAAAGCATCAGGAGTCTGACACCCCAGCTTCTGCTGAAGTGGACACCACAACACCCTGACTTACAAACATTCTCCCTTCAATACCTGAAACACTGTTGGTTCACAGTTTCTTCAAAGAAAATAGAAGTTATCTGTCATGTGCTCAAGTAGTTTGCTTGACAGCATTCTTCTTCCTGCAGGCAGTATCATTCCCAGCAATGCACCCTGAGTTTCCCTGGTTTTTCCAGATGACTCTCACCTTCCTGAGCAGATACAGCATTGCTCTAGTAGAGGAATAAATGGAGGGTGTGAAAGGATGTGCAAAACCAAGTGCACACATGCAGACAGAAGAAAGATGATGATCCTAGAGGGTGAACTTGACTAGATGGACCCATGGTCTGACACACTTTAGTGACTTTTATAATGTATAATTTGCAAATGCACACGATGCTGTTGCATCAAAACTCTGCACTAGTTCCAACTGCAGCTTTAACAACACCCTCAAGGACTTTGTAAGCAAAAGCTATTAAAAGAAAAAGGTACTACTGCTGCTAGCACTGGATGTTTTTCCATTGACTTATTAAAGATTTGGAAAATATTGCTGTATGCTTGCCCAGTTCCTAGATTCTTTCCTTAACCCAGAGACACAAGTTAGTAAGCAAGAAGGACTGTGGGCCTGAACCAGCAATATCATAAATTCTCCTAAGGATGACGAAATGTGACAGTTCATCAAAACCTGAAATTCTGCAAAGTATTTTAAAATATTAATTATTCACTAAAATGGAGACAACTACTTTAGTAACATACTTATATGCCAAAAATTCATAATTCTGATTGGAGAATTCAAATAGTTTGACACACAGCACTAGAAAATGTTTTCTACTCTTGTCGACAAAACTGATGACAAATTGTATTGGGTTTGTGTGGCAAGGTTGCTGTGGCAGGAGGGCTATGGGGGGACTCTGTGGGAAGCTTCCAGGAGCTTCCCCATGTCTGACAGAGCCAATGCCAGCCAGTTCCAGGATGGGCACACCACTGGCCATGGCCAAGCCCATCACTGGTGGTAGTAGCACCTCTGGGACATTGTATTTAAGAAGAAAAAAAGAGTTATAGCACAGAATTAATTGTGGACAGAGAAGAGGAAAGTGAAAATATATGAGAGACACCAAGAATACAGTGCAGACAACCTGGGTCAGTGAGGAAGAGGAGGGAGGAGGCAATCCTGACATTGAAGCAGAAATTCCCCTGGAGCCTCTGGTGCAGCCTGTGGAGGACCACAGGGGAGCAGAGATTCACCTGCAGCCCATGAAGAACCACAGGGGAGCAGAGATTCACCTGCAGCCCATGGAGGACCACAGGGGAGCAGAGATTCACCTGCAGCCCATGGAGGACCCTGCACTGGAGCAGGTGGGTGCCCAAAGGAGGCTGTGAGCCCATGGGAAGCCCATGGTGGAGCAGGCTCCTGGCAGGCCCTGTGGGAGACCCACACTGGAGCAGCGTGTTCCTGCAAGACTGCACCCCACGGAAGGGACAAATACTGGAGCAGTTTGTGAAGAACTGTAGCCCTTGGGAAGGACTCATGTTGGAAAAGTTTCTGGAGGATTGTGTCCTGTGGGAGGGACACCCCATACTGGAGCAGAAAAGGGCTCATCTCCCTGAGGAGGAAGCAGCAACAGCAACCTGTGATGCACTGACTGTAACCCCTATTCCCCATCTCTCCTGATGGAGCAGGGAGGGGTGAGGTAAAGAACTGGGGATAAAGTTAAGCCTAGGAAGGAAGGAAGGGTAGGGGGAAGGAGCTCTGATTTGAACGGCAATAAACTGAACAGATTTTCCTAAGCTGAGATTGTTTTGCCTGTGACAGTAACTGGTGAATGATCTCCCCCAACGCTTATCTCAATTCACGAGCCTTTGTTGTATTTTGTCTCCCTTCTCCAGTTGAGAAGACAGTGACAGAGTGCCTTTGGTGGGCACCTGGCATCTAGCCTGGATTAAACCACAACACAAATCCATTTAACCAGCTCCCCAGAATTCAAAGGCTTTTCAAAGATTAATCAAAAACAGAAGAAAAAGAAATCCTACCTCACATTTGGTACCATTACCTTCCCAATGTGACAGAGGATTAACAGCAGTGCTGGCAAAGCACAGTAAACATGAAGTATAACACAGACACTCTATGCAGTAGCTTAGATGACAAGCAGCAGGTTATAAAACTAAAAGCTAACACGTTCACATGAGCATGTGCTACCTCTTCAGTCTCACAAGCTGGTTCAGAGTACTGGTTTCTGGCATTAGGGAGCTGGTTCAGCTACACTGTAGCTTTACTAAAGAGACAGAGAGAAAAACCACCAAAACATTATCTCTTTATTCAAATAGTTCAAGAAGTTGCACGGTCTTCTAGGGTAAGTTCACACAAGTGAACCACTTTAACTCCATGCATAATGGAAATGCCTTCTTTGAAGTAATGGGACTTCACATCACTCTAGTGAAGAGTTTTCAAAGTCAGCCTTGCCAGGCTGTGTGGTGAGGCCCTGTGCAAGCAAAAACCAAACCCTTGCAGCCTGGTTTAGCATCTTTAAACAGAGAGGAATAAATTCAGTCAGGGATCAGAACTCCCAGAGACCACAAATTTCAAGAGTTTTTGAAGGAAAAGAGGGAAAACAAGTTCTTGAAGGGAAAATTATGAATATTGAAAGAGTCCCATTTTCCGTCCTTTAACATACTATAGTTTTGCTTATTTGTCAGCAGTTTTCAAGCAGGTTAAGTTTCAATTCTTACCTACAGCCAGAGCTGCACTCTGTTCTTGGCCTCCAGTCTGTTTTAAAAGAAAAAAGAGATTACAGAAATTAATTATTTTACTACAAAACTCTTAAATGTGATGCAATACAACACTGGAAAAGCAAACATAGATCTGTTCCAGACATACTGTTCTTGTGTATCTGCTTCAGAAACACAGACATGGATCCATACATCACTGGGACTTTTAAAAATACTCTAAGAAAAAGTAATTCAGAACTGTGTTTTATCTCTAGGAATACAAATAAATGGGAAATGCCATTATATGGTGATGAATGTGCTTCCACAGAAAAAGGCTGCCATATTAGATAATCCATAAACACATATATTCCAGGATAAATTTAATAACTAAAGAGTCAAAGCTGTAATAAAATACCAGTGGTAAACTGTTCCACTTGCATTTCACATTGCTTTAACAAGAAAATCACACAATATTCTAATCCAACCACACAAATGTGCACTTGGAAAAAATCAAGGCTTGCATACTGACCTCCAGAGAAGGCATTTTCAAGTCACCACCGAAAACCATTTGCTTAATAAAGAAAACTAGTGTTTTTGGGCAGCCTCAATGTGCTGTACACATCATGACTACCATCCTAACATGGTGAAATACTTATGTTAATAGTACAGTTTAAAGGAGAAGACATGGACTGCCACAGTAACTCAAAGCTTCACAGGCAATAATAGTGTAACATCAGCTAGGAAAGGCCCTGAAGATATACAGCAACACAGGCAAGAAGCAGAGTGGAGACTACAGTTATTCTGTACAGAATTATTCTTCAAAGCCCAGAGAACTGAACATTTGCAAAACGATGACCATCAAACACACCTGTAGAAATTTAACTCTCCATTCTTTCCAGTGCATGCATCTCCCTCAAAGAAGTTTCCCCCTTGACCAGACTTAAGTTTGGGTAGTAGCTGCTTTTGCTTTTGCCCATTGACTTCAGCTTCTTCTTTACTTTCTCAGAAATAAGCAACAGCCAGTACTTCAGGACAAAACCATGGCTAACAGCACAGGCTTTGTAGGAGCTGCTGCAATTCCCTAGAATGCACCCACTCTCATTAGGCATATTTTAAATATGGTTGGTGTTTTTTTCCCTTCTCATAACTTCAGACCTCTCAATTTGTGCGTTGAGACAGCACAACAAAAAAAAAACCAAAAAACTCTGGAAATCACTGATCCCCTGCAGCTCAGGGCTGACTACAACTAACATTGCAAAGAGAAACTGAAACCAAAGTGCAGTCCTACACTACTGTAAGAAGCTAGTTTTCTGAAAAAGAGTGAAAGAAATGTCAGATAGGAGTAAGCTATAAACAAAAACAAGAAGCCTAAATTCATTACAATGAACAGACTATAAAAATAAATTTGAAAAGTAAGGAAAAAAAGCCCACTTTAGCAGCTAGCCTAGGGACTTTAAAAAAAAAAAAAGTGTCTTCTAATGGTACTAGGTCATTACTGCAGAAATACTCATATTTCCAATTGATAGAATTATTAGGGGGAAAAAAATTGGGCATTGCTCAGCTCTTTCCATCTTTCTGGGCACAGTGCTGCACACAGAGACACAAGCACTTACGACCTGCAAGAGTAACATGCTGATGCTCAGGTGGCTTGTCCTGAAGGCTTCAATGAATGAGTGGAAGTTAATAATTAACAAAGCCTTATAGGACTCTTGTGGTAATGAAGGCAGGAGGAGAAAAGCAAAGCCATTAGGCAAAAGGGAAGCAGCCAGGAAAGCTGAGAATTATAGATCAGTTGGACTATCATCAATAATAGGCAGAGAGATGTTAGCACAGGAATCCATTAACTGGTTTCCTATCTTTTAGTTCCTGTGAACAAGCCTTTGTGCAAAACAGCGAGCACCACTGATGCTGTCGCTTGGTTTACACTGACAAGCTGATAGGTATTTGATTTTTGTGAATAGCGTGACTTCACATCACAGTATTTTAAATTTAGAGGTTAGCACAGAGCAATATAATAAAGCACTGCCTAAATGGACAAGAAATTGACTTGCTGATCTCTAGTCAGGCAGGAACAGGAGCAAAGGTGCATTAAAAATAAGACAGATGTGAAATGACTGGTGTAATGGATTCTTTACAGAATTAATTTTTGCACTTTGGATGCACCTTAATTCAGACAAAAGAGTTTCTAAATGAACAACTCTTTGAGGTTCAAAGTGCACTACTTAGGTTTTCATGCTGGGATAGAGTATCTGCAAAACCACTGAGCTTCCTTCTGACTTTTCCTCAAGGTTTAGATCTGTAGATTACTATAGAAATACCACAAACAGGCACAAGATGAGACATGTAAACTATACAAATTATTAGGTAGTGAAAATTGAATAATTCAGACCTAGCATTTTTCAATTCCTTGTGATTCTAAGGGAGTCAAATACTTAATGTTACATTACAGAGAAAAAAAAGTTCTGGGCAGGAAAATTAACTTTACTCAATGGGTTACAGCTCATGGAGTCAAACAGCAGAAAGATTAATGCATGCCATCCCAGGGATCTCATTTAGACACAACCTCTTCCCTTGAACTGCAGCCTAACTTCACCACAGCAGAAACAGGCCAAAGCAGATGCCAGTATCTCAGGCCAACTACAACAGAATTGAAAGAATTGTCACAACAGTTGAAGAACCAAAATGGAAAACTGTCTAGGGCCATTAGAGAGGGACAGTGAATCATCTAAACTGCAGCATAACAAAACCAAGCAACATTCAGTTTGTCAGAGGAAAAGCTTGATGCTGACAAGTCAAATGGTACCCAGATAAAAAAGCTATGGTAAGTAAACTTGGCAGCATTGTGAATAACAAAACTGGAGAAAAAAACCCCAATGAAACTGGCTAACCACTGAGTAAACCCTGTGCTTTGGGCATCCACCTTATATTGAACTGATGCTGCTTAAATCAGTATATAAAAACAGATTTCACATGAGAACAGCTAATCATTAACCTCCATGAAACCACTGCCTTCTGACCAACTCTGGCTGAACTAATTAAGAGGTCTCTACACTCAGGCATAGACTTGTCAGTGACTGTCAGTCATGATTTACTACAAAAATGGTGATTTTTCAGGCTTTCCAACACTCAGGTTCTTCTGGTATTAAAAACTGAAAACACTGAGTGTTAAGAAATAATTAACAACTTTTCACCAAGAATCTAAATTACTTTCTGTGTTCTCAACTGGTATCTCAGCTCATCAGGGAACTTCAGAAAGTACTAACTTCACAATGTTTACAACACTTACTAGCAAAAACTTGCATGGGATTCTTGTGCTCCATAAAATATCAGGCATCCAGCTTAAAATTTTTTTCAAAACACAATAGATTACTACTTTGTCAGAGCAATTGTTTAAATTTAAATGTTTAAATTCCTAGTTTGCAGTTAAAGCTTGCACTAGGACTCCTCTTGGTAAGCACCACCAACTTGAAATCCATATGAACCAGCTGTGGACTATGGCACAGATGTTCTCATTTTATTTATCTTAATGGCCCTTGGATACAGAAGATAACAGGTCTAGCTCAAAGACTACCTGCCTTGGAAATGTTTAGATGCTCCTGCTCTCTTGGTTCAGTTTCAGACTTGAAATCAAGTTTGTGGAAACAGATGTAAAAACCTTGTTATCCTTAGAAGCACACACTAAATATAAAAACCAAGCCCAGTCCAAAACAGAACCGCAAGTCAAACACATCCCACATCTTGTGGGTAATAAAAAGAGAAAACTAAGAAATGTTTAGTAATAAAATTTGATTTTTACTTCAGTAACAAAAACAGATGTCTAAGCTATAAAAAATAATTTATTGCTAAGATCATGTTTCAAAGGGAGTTTCAGGGCATCTGCAGATGAACTCATGGTTCAATGCTAAATGGATGTGAACTCTGGCATTTAACATCAGTGACTGTAGACAAAGATTCATCTATATCTGTATGGCAATTGTGTATGAGACTAAGATTAGCAAAGCAGGCTACCACTACTGCAAAGTGACCTCGGTTGTTCATAAAGAGCAAATAAACTGGTTGCTTGCTATAAAACCACTTTTTTGACTTTTGATTGTAAAGCTCCAGCTCAAATCTTCTCCATTCATTTTCATTTATCTTGGTGAGTCAAATTGCATCTTAGAAGTCCTTGTGTTATATTAAAACTTTCTCTATCCTGTGTAATGCTGCCATTTTATCTAATATTACTTGCTACACACAAACCCATGTTTTAAATTTGTAATTTAATGACAGAAATGGACTGTGAATGTATCAGAGGGCCTAGTGTTCCATTATAATTTTTCAAGCTTATTTCATTTTCCCTAATTATTATACTTTCACAGGATACATTATGTCTAAACTGTTACTGTTGCATAGCAGCTTCACTTCATATGATGTTAATTTCAAGGTTTTCCTTTTTTCAATACCTTTTGTGGTTATGTATCACATCATATTGTTGTGGACTTGGCAGTGGTGGGTAATGGTTGGACTTGATCTTTCACATCTGTTTCAACCTAAAAGATTCCTTGAAAGCTTTCAGAAAAGTTTAGAAGCTGCATTATGGACCAACAGGAGGGACACAAGGTTTTATACATACACCCCTTTCAACAACTTAAGAAAAAAAAAGGGGGGAGGAACTAAAAGATATTTGAGAAGCTTGTATGGCAGAAGAGGATATTCACACAAAACTAATATTCACCATGAAAATTTATATTTTATCCACTTACTCCTATGTGCTCTGCAATAAACTGTTACTTTGGCTTAGTGCAAACAGTAAAATAAAATATCATAATCTTCCTTTTTGCATCTCAAAGGTTTACACAGAAAAAACCCTGCAAGTTGAATATCAAGTCCAAGGGATTTTCAACCATATCAAGAAGTTAATTTAAATATTGCCAAATAAGCTTTTTCACTTATAGAAACAATTTGGGAAAAATAAAGGTTGGGTAACTGGAAGACAAATAATGAATTTTATAAAACAGAGATGGGACTTCTTTAGCTGTTTAATTTAGAGTTGGGTTTTTGTTTGTGGCTGGTTGCTTTTTTTGGTAGTGGAGTAAGGGGTAGAGCTGTGGTACTTCAGTCCAAGTATTTCTTAAAGCAAGTCTGGTTTCTAATAGTCAATTACCCAAACAATTGAACTTTCTCCTTTTGATAACATTATCTCCTGTATTTCTTTTGAGCTTTCATAAATCCAGGTCCTGAAGTGATTCAGTACCAGATATAAAAACAAGCAGAATTTTCAAGAATTCTTCAGAACTCAGGCTTTCACCCCTCAAAAAAACTACTGAAATATTCCTAAAGTAGGAAGAGATATGGGATATCATTCCTACACCTTGAAATGACATTGGCATTTGCTCTCCATTGCATGTTTAACTCCCCATGACTACCTGGCACCGCTGTTTTGCCACAGTAGATGCTTCTTTTATGGTTATGGTGTTAATGCTCAGTTGTGAAGTGCTCCTGAACACGACCCCAGAGATTCAACAGCTTATTTATCTAACATATACAGAAGATATAATTTATTAGGAATATGACAGAGCTTAACAGAGTTCTGGCTCAGTATCATCAAAAGAGAAATGAAACCATACCCTGTCCCAGGAAGTCTGCAGTGTTCATCCACTTGCACAATACAAACAGTAAGACAAGGAAAGGTCAGCAGGGCTTTCCCATTCACATTATTAGTGGTGTAGGAGCAGCTCTGAGCAATGCCAAGACCCACAACCCTATTCCCCTAAGGCTTCAACAGAGGAGTCCTTGTTCCTTATAATCTAGATTTCTACTTTCAGGGTAACAAAAACCCACTTTCCTCAGAACTGTACTAGGTCATATGAACAGCAAGAAACTTCTACCACAAAAAAAAAAAAAAAACCAAAAAACAAAACAACCAAACAAAGCCCAGCCACAGAAGTTACAGGCACTTACCACCTAAAGGATCTTTTTAAAGGTTTTACTGAGTTCTAACTATCAACTGTTCATCAACAGTATCAAAAATTGAGAGCTGAAGCCCTAGTTACCCCTCTGATAGGTAAAACTCTAAGATGAATTTAGGCCTAAACTGATTAAGCTACAGCTATGGAAGTATCGCATTCAGCATCTCTGCTGCTCAGAGACAATGGATGTGTTTATTTCAGATTGTTAAGAACACAGTTTAGATTTTTAAAAGCCTGAAAAGCCCTTCCTAGGGACACCAGCAGCAGCAAGTTTTGCCACAGGCTCAGGGCTGAGCAGTTTCTAGGTGACAGTCAAGCAGTTCACTTTAACTCCTTCCCTCCAGGGTCCCCAGTGCTGCCCCACTACACAAATCTCAGCAGAGGCAGCTCCTTCCAGTTGTAACTAATCCACAAAAGGAGGCAGGACTTTCCAAAGGGTGGCTCCATGGGAGCTTTGGGATAAGCAGCAATTTCTGTAGTTGAGGATAGAGGAGCTCTGCTCCCACCAGAGGAACTGTCACAGAGCACTGCGACTCTTGAAAGTGCCTCCAGCTTGTCCAGGAGCTCTGTGAGCTTCACCTACACAAAGATTTGCAGTAATTGTTGCATCTACAGTTTAAAAAAAAAAAGAAGAGGGCAGGGTATGAAGAAGCTTTTCCAATCAACTATGCATTGCAGCAATACAGTTTTGAAATTATTCTAGTAAAAACATGGGTGAATAGAATACTAAAAGCAATTGTATCAATCATTAGTTGTCCATAAAGGAAGAATCTAACCATGCTATTTTAACCTGGGATCTCAAATGTTTATTGGGTAGGATGTAAGATGGAAAAATAATCAAAAATTACAGAATACAGGATAACAAACATATGAGAGATAATGTAGGAATGTCCAGGTTCAGCTCCTAGGGACTGTTGTGTGTCTTCAACAGCTTTGTCCAACAGGCAGGAAAATAAACCAAAAAACCAGGAACTATACACAACAAGGTCTTAATTCCTGCATTGTAATTTAATGGCACTTAGTCTCAACAGCTGCATACTATTTTTAATAATTTCTCAAATTAATTCCATGATCACCAAAAAGGAGGTAGGCTGCATCAGAGGAAGTTCAGATTAAGGAAAGCTGCTTCACTGAGGGGCTGTCTGGTCACTGGAAGAGGCTCCCGAGGGAAGTGGTCATGGCAAGCCTGACAGAGTTCAAGGAGTGTCTGGACAATGCTCTTAAGTCATAATTTAGTGGTAGGGAGTCCTGCGAGGATCAGAGAGCTGAACTTGATCATCTCTGTGGGTCCTTTCCAACTTGAGACATTCTATGATTCTAAATAATAAAACTGCAGTTATGTAGTCAAGCAGTAAGCTGAACACTAACAAGAACTAAAGGACTGCATGACTATAGTTCAAGTTCCTACAGAGTTAAAAAAACCAATAACCATCCCTCCAAAAAACCTAGAATTATCCTCTGACAAGTATTTAAGAGTTCTTCTCTAAGTCAAGAAGTGAAATAAGCAACAACTGACATTAACCTAATAGAACAGACCACATAAAACTTATCATGAATGTCCAGTCACCTGTCTCAACAAGCACAGCTTTTCAGGTCAAATGTCTTTCTGATGAGAAAAGTTTACATATTTTTGGTAAAGTATAAAAGTGACTTTTCAAAAAGTCAAAACAACCCTTAAATTAATGCCTTTGATTTGAAGGCTCATTGGACAAACAGAATTAAACAGTTCATGTTGTCCTGAGAAACTATTTACAGGTAAAGAAAAATAGCAGCTTTACCATCATAAACAAGTCGGCCTGGCTGAAGTCTCAAGCAGAGCACAGTTTACTAAATAAGCCTTTAAAACAAGTTGAAAACTCACTTGCTTTTAAACTATTCTATTAACTGTTGCAGTAGGACTAGTACATGTAATGGAAGGGTATTTTGGAAGAGCCCAACATTGAATTCCACTTGATTACAGTGAAAAAATCTTGTCACTGATCATCTGCAGATTATTACAATCTTCTTTCAAGCTTGAACTTATTTTGCATCTACTGTGAGGAAAAAGATACCACATTATGTTTCCTCAGCAGAGACACATTATTTACATTGATAATACACATTATTAAACTTTAAAAAAACACAGCACTGCATAAAAGCTTCTAACACTTCAATCTATTCCTGTGCTACAGCAGCGAGGCACATTAAACAAGCCTCAAGATAAAATACAGCAAATAAATAAGATAGCTCAGTTCAGCCTAAAACAATTCAGATATTCCTCTTTTTTGCCTTAGACACTACCATTAATGCAAAATAAATGCATGCTGGTAGAATATCAGCATCATGATCAGAATTTCTACCACATCATCTTGAGTATCAAAATCACAGATAGTTAACCCCTAAGTTCTAAGAACCATTTACACAAACCCACTTTCACACGGATGAAAAATCAATTCAAGAAGCTCTGCTGAATTTGCAGACAAACCAACAACAATGTATTTAGAGCAACAATACCAAAGGAGATTGCTTTTAACTTGTAGCACAAATGGGAAGTACAGGTGTTTTAAGTTGTCAGACAATTTTTCTTCACGTATTTACATTCCGTAACATCACTTTGGCAGACTGTCCTTTCACCCCTGATGTTCCCACATTACCCTGCTGCGGGTTTTTGGTGGGCTTTGCACTGAAAGCTTTTAGAAGTATTTGTAATGTCACCACTTTCTATGTTGGATACATAGATTTCCCCAAACAAACCAACCAACCAACCCACCCTTCTGAAAGTAGCCATTAAAAGCTACACATTTATAAAACCTATTTCCTTGTTTAACAGAGGAAACATTTAGCACTGAGCAAAACAAAACAGAACCTAGCTTTATACTTCTTGCAACATATTTGACTTTTTATAAACTTCCCCACTAGTCAAAACCAAACAGAGTTCTGTAAACACAGAACAGGGCCTTACTCAAAGACACTATCTCTTCTGTGTGAGATCCTTCACTTCAAACCTTTTTTAGGCACACAAATATGGGGACCACAAACTTCCCTACTCTTTTCAAATTGAACACATATTAAGAGATTTGCACAAAAAGACACATGTTACTGAGTAAGTTTTGAAGATTCTTCACAAGAGGAAGCAAAACATTTAAAGATGTGTCAGCCAGACAAATGTTACATTCGTAAGAGCTATATAGGCCACAACAAAGAGTACTCAAAATTAATAAGAAAATGGCAGGTATGCATTTGCTTCCACTTTGTAAACATAATACTAAAGGTGTTTTCATATTTATTAAAATTAGCATAAAAGCAAAACCTGTTAATCCACCCACAGTGCAATAGCAGTACTGGAACAGAGACTTCACAACATGTTCATCAGTTTGCTCAAAACATCTCCCCATCATCATTACAGGGGAACAATTCTAACTTGCGCTGAAAGATTTTTAAATCTTTGAGCATGCAGACAAGTTCAAGCTACATCTAAGAGATAACACTAAAATGAGAATGAATAATTATCAGAGATTATACATGAAGGCAGAAAACAATTATCAAGATCTTTTCTGAATGACTGATATTCTGGAAAAATAATCCCATACAAGTTAACATGATGAAAAAGAAGAGCTAATACAAGAAAATAGGGCAAACACTGAAATGGTACTCATCCTTCAGTCTGTGATAATGGACAGGGGAAACAACAAAAGCAAAAGAAACACCACATTAATAAAATGGGCATGCACATCTACAACCATTTGGGCTAGTCTGCACCATTACCAAGGACCAGCTGGGTTAAAATTTTTAACTTGGCACCAGTCATGCAAGACCCAGACACAGACACCTCTGCCCCAAGGGATGCAACATCCACATGTCATGTTCTCTTTCCAGCACAGACCCAGAGCTGGGGCCCTGACCTGAGAACCTGGGTCAGGTCTAAAATGCAGTAGAACTCAGCAGGGTTTCAGCTCTTGTCCTCCCAAATTAAAGTTACTGCTGGAAACAGTGAAACCAAGTTTGTGCAGCACTATCTCATGCTGAAGAGAACTTACTGATCCTAAAGGAAATACTGAATTAAGACAAATACTTTATCACAGCTGCAGATGAAGAACTACTTCATGGAACTACCCAGTTTTACTCAGCATGGCCATTCTCACTGAGAGAGATGGGGAGATGATAGGCTGGAAAAGGAAGCCAAAGTAGGGAAAAGATAGAAGGCTTCAATTCTAGACAATGAGCTTTTCAGTCTTCTATACAGGGCAAGCTATGCACCCAAATTTAGTGAAAGACATACATTACTTATTCACATCAAATGCAATCAGAATAATCCAAAGTATTAGTCTAAAAGTTACTATCAGATAATTATAACGTGGTTCAAAACTTATGTTGGCAATACAGTGCTTTGGTACCTCAAATGGTGGCACACTACATGCCAGAGGTTTTTCCTCCTGTAAGCTAAAGTCCATAGACTTTCAAACCCAGTATTTAGGAATGACTCTCATGTATTTTAGCTTCAGGAACTGTAATTTTACATGCAACAAAACTCTTGAAATTATTGCTCAGAAATAGATGTATGCAAGTTATCTTTATATAAAAAAAAATAGTAAAAACAAGGTTTGACTTTTTTAGTATGTCATTCTGACAGATGCATATTGCTGACTACTATAAGCTTTCAAAACTTTCCTATCATTTATCTAGGTTTGGCAGAGTCACCAAACCCAGCATTTTATTATTCTCTGCAACAGCTACACAGAAGAACTTTATACAGTTATCCTTGACTGCTTATAAAATTAAGGCAAATTAACTAGCAAAAGAAGATTAATAAAGCATCTGTAAATGCTTAAGTCATGAAAGCTTAGTGTTTTCTTATGGCTAGGATGTGTTTCTTTCCATGTTCACCCTTTAAACTCAGCCACACCACCCCATTTGGGCTAAGAATCCTCTCTTGACACAAGTTTAATGAGCCCTGCAGCTCAAGTGGCAGCAGTAAACAGAAAGGTGAGATCCAAGCTTTATAGAAGGTGTATAGGAAGGTGCAATTACACAGGAAAACTACTGTTTCATCTACAACATTAAGTGTTTGAGAAGTGAGCTGTAACTCTGGTACCCATGACAATGTGCGTATAATTTACCTATGTCAAGATATTCAAATGTCCTAAATTCTCAGGTTTCCTTGTGATTGCTGTGTAATACTGTAGCTCAACATCTTAACTTATGGGCTGGAAAACTGCTATTAAGTGGTCATAGCTCCTCACTGATGATCCTATTATTCTGTATCCAAAAGCGCCTGCACATGACTTGGTGTGTCTGGGAATCACAAGATATCCTTCGTTTTATTATCATACATTATTCTCAGTGAAAATTAGTCCTCAACAAACATCCATTGAATAATTACAAGCACATTAATGGCATCTTCCAAAGCATCTGGACTTCTGTTAAGGCTTCCTTTTTTCTCTCTCCAGACTCTGAAGCACTATATTTGAAGTTGCACTGTTTGCACTATCACACTTCAAATAGTATTTATATAGGACACAGTACAGACACATTGTATTTGTCTCAGCTAAAAAGGCAAAAGACTATGTCTAATATGTAATTACAGGAAAAAAAGCCCCAGTCTTTTTTCTCCTATTCAGGGAGCAAGAATTTAATCAATTTGTATTCCAATTTAAATACCCACATGTTATCCACTGCTACTGATTCTTTTGTCTGGTGAGCTACAGACAGTTAGAAAGAAAAAACACTGCATGAACTACTTCTTGATTTCAACAGATCAAAATACTTGGTATTCCTTGGACTAAAATATTATGGAAAACAAAGAAATATTCTACAAGCAAAGAAAGCCAAGCAAGTGTTTACCAGTTAGTAGTATCTTCTTGCAGTCTTAACAGAGAACTCCCTTCTTCAGATTACTGATGCAGCAGCTTGTCCTCACAATCTGAAAAAAACAGAAGAACCCCATTAAACATAAACAATACACTGTATTTCAATCACATAAACCAGTGCCAGGGGTAAATCAAAGTTAATCCTGCAGTGCCAAGGAACCCTCATAATCCTTTAGGAATGCAAATGAAACATGCTGATTTCAAAAACACTTGGTGATTTTATGGAAGTGACATTACAAGCAAACAGAGAAGCATCCTTACAAACTCTTCCGTGAGTCAGTATAGCTATTAGCTAGCCATGATCACCAGCATCAGAAATAGAGCATTGCATCCCAGCATTACCGAGTTAAGTTACATATAGTTACAGCACAAAAAATAGAGCATTACATCTCTGCATTACAGAGCCAAGTTACACATAATTGCAGCAGAAAAAAGTAGGTCTCGGTTCAAGCTTTATTTACAGTGTCACACAGGGAAAAATACCTCATTGCTACAGTTTTCATCAGTTAAAGAGAAATGCCACCAAAGTTTTTACCTATCTGAACTTCTCTAGGATTACTAGGATTTTCTGGTTCAAAACTAAGCTTCTGGTTTAGAAAAATCAGTATTTGCATGGTCAGACAAAGCACCATTTCCTATAGCAATGCACCACTGAGATTCCATTGCAAGCAGTTGGAGGATTGCACTTGAGCATTTCAGCTCATTTAGAGCAGATTTATACAGCAAGCAGTGTATCTTTTTTAGTACAGTAACTGGATGATGAACTGCCCAGAACTGTTACCTTTCTCTTGTGGTGAAGGGTTCATATGTCTTTTCCCTTTGGGGTTGTGTAGGCTGCTTCTCCTTCAAGGATTTCAGCTAATTTAAATACTTGAGTGCTGTCACTTAACCTGTCTCCAGCAAAACCACTGCTACTCCTGCTTCAGGTGTTCCTGGTACCAGAATCCTTCTTTTTACTATCTCACATCACAAAGTTTCTTTAAAAGAGAGTGATCTTCCCATTTTGTCCTCCAATTCTCTTTCTGCTTCTTAATTCAAAGTCAAGCATATTCTGTAACACGTCTGTTTTTAGCACAAACTTGGTTTAGAAATACAAAATCCCTGTCATGTCATTTCAAATCCAGCTGAAGAGGCATGAAATATTCAGCGCTAATTTGTATTTAATCATCTATCAGCAGTTCCTCTTATATCAGGTAATCCTGATTAACGAGCATTTAACAAAAATATGTTGCTCTGCAGTTAAATTTCTAATCACAAATACCATAACATTACTGATTTGTCCCAGCTTGGCAAGGGTAGAGGGAAGAGCAAGATTTATAAAATATCAAGGCTGGGGAATGATTTTAGTCACAGTGAAAACTGTCATCAAAAGATGCCACCCATTGTCTCCTGCCCTCTCTTCAAAGGAAAAACTTGCAACCTGAAGACCACAGCTAGGAGAAAAGAAGGCAAGGACTCAGATACCATGCAAAATATAATGGCCAAATAAAACCAAGGGATTCTATTCACAGCTACATCAAAGCAAATAATTGCAAGAGACAGTGGAAAAGCAAAATCAAAAAATAATAACATCAACTAACAATAACTTTCGCCAATTTGTGTCAAGGCAGCACCTAAGATAAGCAACTGCCTGTCAAGTTAATGTGTTGGTGTTTTTTTTCTGCAAGTGTTGCAAGAAGCACTATTTCTCTATTTCTTGGGAAATCTAAAAAGCACCCAAACCACATTCACTCCATTAATGCATAGGCTTTCTTTTAACAATTGTTCCACCACCCTATTCAGTCCCTTTCAGTCAGGGACCTCTTGCCAGACAACTGTGTAGGTTAACAGTTACCTTATAAAGTGAATGGAATCCATAAGCTCCTTTCATTCATGCTGCTTGGCAGGAGCTGAGCACAGCAGTTCTATCACTGCCTACAGTCCGTAACAGGATTGAAAGTCCTGCTGCCCAAGTGGCCATTTAAGAAACGCAACAAGTTTCTTCAATACACTCAATCAAAAACACTTCCTTCTACCCTGCTACACTGCAATATGAAAACCTTATTCAGTACCAAAAATGGATTTTCTTTCAAGCATGATTGATCATTTCATTAAACAGAAAAACGGTTATATTTCCACTGTTCCACTGTCAGGACACATACAACAATCACATTGCCAAATTTGAATGGTTAGATCTCCTTATAACTACTGAAATCACAAGCAGGATTTTGGTTCACTGAGAGGATTACCTAAGAGCACTGGAGACCCTTCTGCCCTCTCCAGTCCTGCACTGCTCCCACTCCTGGCTGCTCAGCATTAGCTGTGCTGCAGTTCCTCCTCCCTGACAACCCAGACTGGCTTCAGGTGAGAAAGGGGAGCAAGTGCCAGCAGTAATAGCTGCAGAGCAATTCTGGGTGGGAGAATTCCACCTGGCAGAACTGCCATATGTTACAGTGGATTGAAGAGATGATGGAAACATCCAGAAAAACAGCAGAAGCACATCTGCCAGCATGGGGCAAAGAATTAAGCCTGGTGTGACAGGTGGAACCGGAGAGGAAGGAGGCTGCTGCACAGGAGCACTGGGCAGCATTGCACACAGAATGGACAAGGGTGATCAAGTGGAACATTTGCAGAAAAACCTGCAGAAAACGTGGCCTCTTTGGAAGATCTCTACAGCTTTCAAGGCAACAATTCCTTATATATGATCTAGATTAATCCAGTTCAGTTCATAAAACCTGTCAAGAGAGATTTTTTCTTTTTAAATAAGAGATCCCCAAACTGTAACCTATAATATAAATAGCATAGCTGAGAAAAACCAAGTTAGCTGCCATCTTAGTTTAAACAAGATTTGTTCACAAACTAGTTTTCTTTACTTCAATAGACCTTTGTGGAGTAAATTAACACTTTCTTTGACAGGCTAATGAGAATAGCAGGTGAACAACAAAAGAGTAACCTCATTCCCAGGAGATATCCTTGCCTGCCCTCCACACACTGTGTTGGCATAGCTTTGTAGAATGATGAATTCAAAAGAAGGAAGCAGACAATAAACCTACTTGTTCCTTCTAAATTAGGGAGACTTCACCTCTTGATGTAAGCCACCATCCCTTACTTCATTAGTTTTGTCACTTAAGGGGAAGGTGGAATTAGTACAGCACCTGATTAAATCTTGTTCTCCATACAAAATTCATGCTCAAGAAAACCATTAGCCATGAAGATGCAAAAAGCCTTCTGTGAATTGCACAGCATTTGCTTTTCCCTGGCATACATGTTTCAACAGGCAGAGGCACAGACAGTGCTTCTCAAGCCTCCAAGTTTAACACTCAGCTACAAGGAAGAAAACTTCTGAGAAATTTATTAATGGCTACGTCCTCAGGAGCAAAGGGTAAAGCCGCTAACACAGGGCTTAGTCGGTTTTACAGAGGGATTCAGGGTACTCCATTCAAGATGGTTTGCTGAAATACTGAGGCAAAACAGGCAGTTATTGTCAGATACAGCAGTGTCTACATGGGGCTTCAAGTTAAGTAATTTTACAGTCTTTGCCACCACTAAAGCAAGACTGACAGTGACACAGGTAAGGCCCATGTCAGAGCTGGCTACATGTCTTCACAAGCAGGTAACAGGAATGACTCAGGGCTGAGATGCAGACAGATGTGAAGGTCAGTCTGTCCTTAAAGTCTGCCTAAACCCTCAACTGCTGACCCAAGAGCCCACCTTCCAGCTCTCTGCCTTGCTCCAGTCAGACAATTGCATCCAGGAACGCTGCTGAAGTGACCATCTGGGGTGGCCTGAGATGCCATTTCATTTCCTCTTTATTTGATAACCTACACAGCATCTTCAAAAGCCCAGACAAATGCAGATTTCACAACTTAACATGCAGGCTATTTCAACTCAAAAGCTTTGTCTGAATTCTATTTAGGAGTAACTCCACCTAGCCTGCATACCTAACACTGTTGGACAGATATGAACCACATTTAAAATTACATTATACACATCATCTTTGCCTGTGCTTGATTTTGCATAGTCCAAAACATAGAAAGCACAGGAGAGAGACGGTAGCTTGGATTTAAGGTGATGTATTCTCCCTAACACAGATCACAACAGAGTGTTAGACACAACAGCCCATCATAAGACATATCTGAAATGCAGAGTACACGAAATGAGCTGAAGGAAAAATAAGCCATAAAGATCCATAAAGATAACTAAGTGTCAGAAGGCTTATGGTAGCTTACAAACAATTCTGGTGTCAGACATAAGACAGCACACACTGAGCAGTCAAAATAACCCCTGCAGACCTTCTGGCAGGGTACTCCTTGGGGTAATTAGCTATGCAAAAAAGAGCAGAAAGCAACACAACCAGTGTCCTACAAAAGCAGAACAACATACAAGTACTAGAATTCACTAATAGGTTCAAGAAAGAAAACTCGACAATTTTATATCACACTAAAAGGATAGAGACTAGTTTTTCCCCTTATGAACATATTTTGCCAAAACTTTAATTTTCAGTTCAAAGAATAAATTCTCCTGTGATTTTGGGAATTGGTAGTCAGAGAAATATTCAAAAATCCCCAGTTATTTGCTTCTGCACAGCTGAGAAGGTAAAGTTGTCATTCCTTTATTTCCAGGACAGAAATGAAACCAAGTGTTTAAGATGAAATAATTACACTAAAAATCAATAATTTGAGCTTCATGCTCAAACAACATCTTGCAGTTAATAACATTGATGCTAAGACACATTCCAAGGCTAAAATCATTTGCCTCCAAAAGACTGCAGCTCTGCTTCCATGTAACACCAGAGCACTCTAGTGACACCCTGATCATTTTCAACACCAAAGTATTTATTTTTTCTTATTCATCAGAACAGCATGAGTTACAGGACTAGCATGCTAGTCCTTACAGGTTTGAGATGCAAGAACACTAAATATGGTTAAAAATGTACCTCTCGTATTTATTCATGTACTAGAAGCTAATTTTGTGAGTAAATTAGGATCATCCAGTTAGCTAAGAGTTGCAAAGACAGAGATGGAAGACACACATAACCTTCCCTTGTCCCACGGCAAACATTTGGCAGAGGTTTAAAGTGTTATCAGCCCAACACAATGTATTCTCTGAAGTGTAATTTACCAAACAGAACACTGACCAGCTTTTCCTCAGATAATTACTCCAAAGTCATAGAAAGGATTTCCAATTGTGAACACTTTCTCCTGTCAGTGCTATACTGCAGCTTTCTAACATTGTACTTGGTATTTCAAGCTCAGTACTGTGCAACAGTTTAGCAACTTGCCTTAAAAATACAGGTTTTCAAAATAATGTAAGTATTACAAAAGGACTGAACTTTAGTAGACAACTATCCTTATCACTTTTTTCTTTTATTATTAATTAATTACTATTGAAAATAGCATATGCTACAATTCCAGTAGACTTTGCTCACACTGCAGAAGTTCTGACTCCCACCAGACCATTTCTGACCTTCAAGCCCTAATTCACCCAGCTTCTTGGAGCTCAGGAACCTATATCTGCATTTACTACAAATGCATCAATAAGAAGAAAGTAGATTTTGTATAAAAAAAAACAACTAAACTGAAACTGCTAAATACTTATTCCATTTAGCCATACAATAATAGGAGCATATCCCTCTGTTCCAAGGACAAATGTGGAAGCAGTAAATATGCCTGTCAGTCACTTGAATACTCTTATATTAGATAGGCTTAAAGTTTAACTGTGAGCAGAGAAGAATATATTTGATGCCAGACTTGAAACAACACAAATATTTTCTCTAGTTCCCTTTTAAAACAGAACTACTCTTCTGAGAATGACTCAAGTCTTTAGAGTGACTCAGCCCAGAGATGAAGAGGCAGGACACAGATGACATGTTCTCCAGATTACTTATGGAGCGGGTTTCCATAGCAGGGTGAAAAGGGCACATTCTTACACACAGACAGACAGGACTAATCTTTTCCTATTTCTAATGAGAGGATGCTCTTGATAAATACAAGTAGGATAACAATTAAGTTCAGATCATGTAACTTATAGAAACTTGGTCAGAAGTGCAGAGTCCTTGTAGAAAGTCTGATAATTCTTATAATTAATGTCAAATAGGCACAAAGCACAACCTGGAATATTTCTTCACTCTCAAGTACAGATGCCACAAATTTTTTGACCTCAGATCTCAGTTAGTGTATGTCTTCTCCTTGGATACACAACACTTAACCAAGGCACTGAATTACATTATAGAAACCAGGAATTAACACATGGACTGTTGGATCAGTCCTGTTTCTTCTGCCATCTACAGAGCCACAATAAAAAAAAACAGAATAAAGATACTCACGTGACCAGAACCAGTGGACCAGTTCTGCTTTCTAAGAATTTAAACTGTTAAAGTTTTGAGCAAGCTACACAAACCCTTCAATAAGTTTAGGTTTCGAATTATAGGATAGAAGCTGCATATCCTAACTGCAAGATCAGTTTAAGATCTCCCTTGGACAGAGATGTGTCCTAAGCAAAGACTAAACACAAAAGACTTTCCCACTCTATAAAAATTCCTTCACCAGGCTCTGTTGTGCTTAGTCTTACCTGGATACACACCTGAAGCCCCTATGCATAACAGGTCCCAGCTTCAATGTCCTACATATTTTTACTTACACAGTGTCCCAGCTTCAGCTGGGAGGGAGGCACAAGCCTGGCTCTCAGGTAGACAACCAATTCAAGACTCCTTAAACAGAAGGTAGTCAGGTGTCCCTTATACTACCCATCATTATGCCAGCAAGTCAGTAATTTAAAAATTCTGAAGGGGGAAGACAGCCTCGGGAAGATGCTATGAAGCCCTTGCTCTGGGTAGTTGGTTAATATATCTTTTTTTCCCCCCATTTTCTCATCAGCTGGATTTAGACAAGCTTGTTATCTAGTCCACAGAGAGGCAGGCATTAGTTCCAGCTCTTAGTGATGTTTACAGAAGCTAAGTTTATCTGATGAGTAAATAGTTTAAGCTCTTAGCTTAAGCAGTCTGAATGATCTTTTTAGGATCCAATATTTGTTAAAAAAAAAAAAAAAAAACCAAAAAAACTGCAAAGCTTATGTTTGAGACCTTGAGTAGAAAGTCTCACCCTCAGAAGGTTGTCTGCCGACTCAGCTTTTACATCCGCTTCTCACTACCAAGACATTAAAGGCAATTGGACTCCTATTTCTTCACAGGAAATCTGATGAATTTTCAAGCCATTCTTACACTCCCACATCCTCTCATTTAAGTCTGTACTGAGAGAGCACAAGATCTTTGTTCAAAGGGTACTTGTAGATGTCATCATCTCCAGAGGCATTTTTCCTACATTTAATGTGCAAGTTACAACCTCAGTCAAAACAGGAGCACAACAATTTTTCTATATAACACTGTATTTGGAGTAACAAAGAAAGCATTTAAGAACAAGTCTTACATTTTTCTGCTTCAGCAAAATAACAAACTCTGATGTTCAAATATTCACACATATGTTCTAGAGATTGCAGCAAGGCAGTTAGTTCATACTTTTGAAATTAAACTTTACTGTGGAACAGAAGTCAAATAAAACAACAAAGTTTTTATTTAGACATGTGTCACATTACAAAGCTTTTTTGCTATTCTAAGGCAAGATAGACTTACTTAAGACTAACAGATTCTGAAGAACCACTTTCCATGTGTGTGTGCACAAAGGCAGCACATGGAGTTGCAGAAACTGCCTCAAATAGGGGGTTTCCATGAAGAAATACAGCCACAAAACTCAACTTAAATACATACATGAAGAAAAGGAACTGTATTAAAATTCCACCAAAGTTACACCAAAATTGTGGAATCATTGCCAGCATAATTCTGGTAGACAAAGCATTTAAGTAAAACCCCAATAACAGACATGCATAGGTAGCAGCTTCCCTTCATCCAATTACCACTAATTTCAGGCAGATGCCAGCACATTCAGCAGGAGTATCATCAGCACAAGCACTTCAAGCATCCTGAAAAAAGTCCTAGGACCACCAACTTCACGATTGTCATTGAAAACCAAGGATAAATTGTACTACTATGTGTAAGCAGACTTGAAATTAAGGTGCTTGGCTTCTGCAGTCTCCACATTTAGATCAGACTGCACCATGTGATGAGAGTTGCTCTACAGGCAGAGCGTGCTTTAGGCTGCTCCTCCATGAGAAACCCACAGGGCTCTTTACCACACCGTGCAAGCAGAGCATGGGCAGTGCCACATAGGAGGTTAATGTTCAACCAAATGACAGGCAGAGTCTCCTGAGCTCCTCACAAAGACAGCAACCAGAGAAGTGTGACAGGAACTGTGTAACAGAAGCCCAGCAGCAAGCTCCAGCTTGGTGAGAGGTACGAACAGAAGCGCAGGCACGCGCACCATCGACGTGGTGAGTCCATCTCGTGGTGCTCATACGGTACTCATCTGTTCAAGGACTATGATTCAGTGCCTACAGGGTGTGTTGGATTCAGTACTGATGCACAGATTAATTGCACACCATGTATGTGTCTGGCTGCTGACAGAAGAAGGCTACACACACATACACAGTTAGGAGCACTCAGAAAAGTTAAATCTTCTGCTCTAACAGGGCTGACTGAGCCTTGTCGGCCCTGCCCAGTGCAACTACAGAAAGCTTCCATATTTCTCTCTAAAGAAGTCTCAGAGTAAGTAAAGTTAACTTTCACAATGTTTAAGTTTGAGGGTCATCATGCCCAGCATGGGCTAAAACAAACATTACCTACTATGGAATTATTTGTATTGCCATTCACGAACTTACACAATTTATCAGGGACATCTCATGTGGCAAAGACGCTGCCAAAGAACAGGATGATTTATGGGTGTTCTTATAGCAGAAATCTCCTATAGCAGGAACTTTCCAACAACAGACATTTTCCAGCAATCTCTGAATACTGGAATGTGACAAAAACAAGACAGAGAAAGTAAGAAGACTTACATAACTATAAATCTTGTTAATAAAGATATGCTTGTCACTGTGGCTGAACTAGAAAATTTCTTTTGCCTAATGGTACTGTCATAGGCACCACAGAAAGCTCACTAACAAAAGGAGGGCTGACTTCACAAAGAGCAGTGCAAAACCCCTTCGGCTGATCAAGAGGCTTCCAGTAGCTTTTTTGTCTCTCAATAAAAACTAATATGGATTTCAAAGATTTAGTGACAAGACAAATATTAATTTATTCACTGTATTATCACTCAAATCTAGAAATGGATGTTGGCCTCCTGGGTCTCCTTCTCGGTTCTGTGCAAATTGTTATTTTCCTAAAAATACAAGTATCAGCAAAAATAGTATTAAAAACAAAGTCACCAACAGTGACCAAAATCTTCCAGATCTAGAATTATGAAAATGTTTCACTTGGATGTACTTTCAGTTAATATATCACTGCAGAGAAACTAAAGGAGTGCCATATTCTATCACTAACCTTGCTTCTACCTTATAAACATGTTTTATTAGGAGTCATTCAACTACAGAAACTCAGTCCAGTGCTGCAGAAACTAGAGAAATATGTATTTGATCCCTGTTTTTACTACAACTTCCTATTTGCTTCCAGGTAATTAACACTGCCATACCTCAGTTCCTTATCTTATCTTTCTTCATGATGAGGCCAAACATTCAACACTAAGGAGAGAAGGACTTTAGCCAGGTGTGTTGTCTTTGAATTCTGCTACAGCAAGAGCTGCTAGGGGCAGCAATGGATAAAGGCATAAGCATAGAAGAGCTGTTTAGTGACTCTCCAGGCAGTCAGGGAGGATACTCTCCATGCAGAATACCTCCAAAATCTCTGCACTACATCACATTACAGACAGGAGCTGATGAAGCAGTACAGACTCCAAAAATCAGATACTGCATTCCTGTCCAGCAAAGATATTCATGTTAAAGTCTCATCCATCAGCCTGAAAAAATAATGGAAGTTACTGTTCTGCTGCTGAAAACTTGAGCTTCTTAAGCCTTTAAGTTAAGGCCCTACAGACAGTAAGAAGTTAACTAATCATTTGAGACAGTCCAATCTAATCCTAGACATAAACAGTAACTTCACTTCAACATGCATGTTTATTGTTAAAAAAAAAAGTTTAAGACTATTTTGAATTATGAAATCATTCAAGTGTTCCAAACTGCTGATCAGATTATCCTTTCATAAAGGTAACAAATAAAAATAATGAAAAAAAAGAAAAAAAAAGAAAAAAAAAAAAAAAGAAAATATGCACATTTCAAACAATGGGCTTCAGGGAAAAAAAATTAAGTTTCACCCAAATCAACCAACTTAAACACTAGCTACTGCTGGATTATCTGAGAGCAATGTCATAAGATGTCCTGTAGTTAGAACACACTTCTTAAACAACACTGAAACTACACTGGGACAATTTTCTAAGATGAAAAATGAGTGTAATGTGTAGATGCTAGCTTTGGAGCAGGCTGCAGGCCCCATGGCCTCTCAGTCCTGCCTGAGAGCTAGCCTGAGAAATTCAAAGGAGGATTTCAAAACAATCCTCAGAGACAGAAAACAACTGCCAGGTGCTGTTTGTCTGTCCTCTTGTTTTCCTTGCAGGAGAGGGTCAGGGGGGTGGTGAACCCCACTGACCAATGATGGTGATGTGGTAATTTGCTAACCAATAAGAGTTTCCTTTCTGTACTTTCCACGTATCAGTCTATAAAACAAACCTGAAGCAGTAAACTAGAGGAATTCTCCTGTTCTGACTCCTTTGAGAGTCTGTGTCGTTCTTTCCACCGTTCCTAATTAGAACAATATGTAATGTACAATTTGCATTTTTGTAGGTGCATTTAAGTCAAATTTCTAGAAAAAGCAGCTCCCATGAAAGAAGCCTTTGAGCAAAAGAAATTTGTGCTCAGACCATTAACAGGAACCACAAATTCTATCCTCTCTCATACAGGATTCTGTAACAAGTCTACAGAACTACTGAAGAATAAACCACACCTGGAAAAGTAAAACCAGCTTTTTGTTTTGTTGGTCAGCCAGACTATCATCTGTGATCATGAACACCACGCTTATGACACAACAGAGAAGTCATCAAACATTTAATGAGACCATGAAAAACGTTCTCAAGAACCAGGCAAAGAAACAAGGATAGTTCAGAAAGGTGGCATCGCTAACTCCAGTTCCGTGTCACCTTCCTAACAGATAGCAGAGGGCACGAGCAGCCACACATCCTCTGCCTACTTTGAAACTAGCAAATACTACATATCACAAAAGTAGATACAAAACCTGTCACTTCAGGCACACAGACCTTGCCTTAAAAGGTATTACATCCTGTTAACACCGGAACACAACAATAAAAAGAATTAATTCACTGAGAAACCCCCATCTGAGGCAGTTTCTGGAGCCCCACGTGCTGTCTTTGTGCACACACACGGCACCACAAGAGCAACACATGGTAGGAAATAAAACTCTGAGGAAATAATTCTTCCTTACCTTAAACTCTTGTACACACTACCAAAGTTTTGATTATCGTAAGGAATTATCAAACACTATTTTACAGACTTTTAGTTTCTTCCACTGAGTAGTCTGTCTGGAATGGGAAAGAGCTGCTTCAGCACTCACTTATGTCAAGGATCACTGCTCCAAAAAGGTACATTGGGGTAGTGCCAAGACACCGAAGCAGATTTATTTCAGAAAACAGAGCTATAACTTTTCTACTAGACAATAAAAGCTACTGTTTAAAGGCAGTGATTCTCAACCTCCTTCCAACTGCAGCTCTTCCTACTTTTTGTCATAGTAAGCCCTAACTTTGCCAGCCCAAAGAACGCTTACTTTACTTCCTCTGAGACATGTGACTGCAAGAGCAGGGAAATGGCAAACACAACCATTCCCCAGCAAACAAACTCAAGTAAAATTAAGTCACACACAGAGTGACATGGAAGTTCAAAAGATACAGAAGGTGAAAAGAAGTGAACTTAGTACCAGATGGGGGCAAAAAAAGGGTGGGGGAAAGGGACAGAAAAAGACATACAGACAGAAACCAGCTCACATATGGCTATACCTGATCCATCCTACTCTTCAGAATGCTGCTGTTGATGGGAAGCTTTTCACTATAGTCACTGCACTCTGGGCTCCCACAAAGCTGTTGTCTTGCACCCATAAAAGAAGGAAAGCTCTAGAATTTCTGGTTCAAATTGAATTAATATTTCATACCATCAATTTTATGACTATCAAAGTTCCATTGCAAATCCTAGTAAGTAAATAAAACAGGATATATATTTCACATCTTACAGTACCTGAGATATTTACAGTGGGGAAAAAAGTGAGGCAAAGAACCCTTAACAGCATGCTCTCTTTACATAAAAACTGCTCTAAATTACACTCAGCCACATCAGCACCCTTTGTAAGTTAACACACAGAAACATGCTCTACAGAGAGCAACATAACAGCTTAGTGCTTTAACCTGAATCTATTTCTACCTTTCATCAGAAATCAGAGCTCCTCAAAAGCTTTC
The DNA here is from genome assembly GCF_001522545.3 of Parus major. Lineage (NCBI taxonomy): Eukaryota > Metazoa > Chordata > Aves > Passeriformes > Paridae > Parus > Parus major. The sequence continues at coordinate 141,734,117 of NC_031769.1, forward strand.
TTAACTACAGAATCTTTTGAAAGCTTGAGTATTAACAATGTTTTAATACTTCCTGTTATCCGTGTGACTGTTCATGACTTTGAATCTGCCATCAAGCTGCATACTCCCTCACCCTGCTTCTCTGGTGTGCAAGCATTGTTATCAGGCATATTCAAATCAGTAAAGCACTCAAGTGTTGCAACACAGTTTAAAGTCAACACCATAAACACCATTCCCAACATGCAAATTCATAGCTTTCAGCCTTCTCCTTAGTCTGCTGAAGAATAAAAAACTTACTTTTGGCCTGTTTACTCTTTAAAAATGGCTAGCTGGATATTTTTATAGAAAATGAGCACTTCTGAAATGACTGACCTTTCAGACTTTCAAAAATGCTAACCAAGACTACTTTTCCCTATTTATAGAATTGATACTCAGAGGCTAAAATAGACACTATTCTAAGTCAGAGAAACCAAAACCTGTCCACGTACATATTTTTCCCCCCCATCTATGAAGGCAAAGAGCAAGCAACTCCAGATCCATAGCTTAGTTAAGAAAGACAAAAAAATGTCCTACAACTATTTGAGAAGAGACCAAGCCAAGTAGTACAAGGCTGGGAGAAATATCCATATATGGAAGCAAGTCCCAGAGCAAATTATTCAAATATGAATAAACTTTGCACTTACCTGAGGGGAAAATGAAGAAGTATCTGCATCTACCAGTCCTGTTCTTAAAAATCTCTTAACTCAGAACTACTCCAAACATTAATTTTTACAGCTGTACTGTATCACAGTTAAGAGCAGGCAGGCTTTCAGCCTACCACTGTTACTTGACTAAAAGGGGAAGTTAAGCAAGTCCCGGTATCTGTTCAGTCAGTCTAGATTAATGTACTTCTACTTTTAAAGATTCTTTAATTTACACTGTCTCTAGATAGCCATAATTACGAAGAAATGCAGAAGAGTATTCTTAATTGGCAAAGAAGTCTCGGCAGTTTGTTCTTTTCCATGGCAGAAAAGAGATAAAAATCAAGGAATGCCATTCCTGGATGCTTTCAGTGAGGAGATAGCATAGAAACTGTGAAGGCAATTTTGTGGTACATATATGAATAGGCAAAGGAAAAGGGTGAATTCAATACCTCCTTGTAGGTGGAGGGAGTCTCCCATTATACTCTAAAGTACATACAAAACTACTATTAAACCGGCACAACTGTACAGAATTCAAAGGCAGCCATCAGGGCAATCAATCTCATGTTACTCCTGAATCCCTCTGACAGTGAAGATTACTTGTGACAAAGATCACAAGAATAAATTTATCTCCAAACTTTTATTTCAAGCATTTCCCTTCACAGCTTTGATGGGAGGATATCCTATAATAGATACCTGCAAGACAGTAAGTAGCTCCTAACTTAAAGATTTGTTCTATCATCAGACCTGAAAATGCCCATTTCTCCTCCCCACAAAAATAAGTTTAACTGTCTTGAATTATCAGCTTTTTCTTTCCTTGAAAAACATCTAAAAGCAGGAAGGATGCTGGTATTTCCTAGGACAGTTACACACATAAACCATTCGGGTCCCCACAAGTAACTTGTCAATGACAACCATTTATTGAAATTGGATTAGTAAGAATTATTGCCACTTCTTTACAAGCCTGATGTCATCAGAGAAAAAGCCTTGAGATAGAATTTTTGGGACTTGGAACCACTGAAACTGAAAATGAACATAATGAACTATAAAGTCTGAACAGAAGTACTACAAATTCCTTTAAGCTTAGAAGGAGCTACTAGACAGAGGCAGTAGTAGGAGGCAATATTAACCACTTTATCACCAGCCTCCATTATCACCCAGAGGAGATGGGAAGATGTCTATCTTTTATTGTTGTACAGCACAGAAAGGTTAGCTCTGAGAGAGCAGGAAATTAAAAAAATAAATAAATAAATAGAAATCAGGAGGGGGGAAGGCTGTCATGCCAGGAACAAAGTTAAAGCCTGTAAATGATGTAACTGATTCCAAGAAAGCAGCTGTAGTTATGGGTTATGTAGCAGCCTGTCTTTTCACCAAAGTCAAAATTTCATCAATGCCTGTGTTACAACAGAGCACTTCCGTCTGTCAAGCACTTGCAGGATTTAATATCTGGATACACTTAGACCTTTGCACCATCTAACCATTAAAAAGCATCTCCACTTTATTTTTTACAGATTAGAGTTAAAACTGCAACTTTGATCCACCACCTTTAATTCCAAAGGCATTGCCATTAACACCAATGTTTCAGCCTAACTCCAGTCCCAAGCACACACAGCCCTTGACACAAAAAGCATGACAGTCAACATGTTACATCCTCAAACAGATACATCCAACAGTCACATCCTCAAACAGATTTCAGTTTTACTTTTCATGCTTATTCAACACAATTCCTCCCAACTCCTACGACTAAATCAAGGTTTCTTTCCCATTGACTTTACTCTTTGAAGACAGCAACACCACAGAGACTGTCAAGCACTCAGAACTTCCCCAGAAAACTCAGCTCTGCCACCATGAACACTTACATAGTGAGACTATCTTATCTTCTGAGTTTACACACCAGAGATTTATTATCAGTTGAGTTTTACTTTGTTTTCTCTTTTCTTTTTTCTAACCTTCCACCCTATCTTTCATACAGCTTAGACATTCTACTTAATGTCACTTTAAGATGTATCTTGGGAAGAAACACACAGTCCATTCTCATGAGATAGTTTTCTATGTAGATGTCTAAAGTCATGTCTAACCAAGAGGATCTTAATGAATACTGAGATAAAAGGAAGAAAAAAGTATCTTTTCCTTGTACAACACAGATAACAGCAAAAAGAACTTGCTGGTGTGTGTAATTTTTTTTTTTTTCATTTCCCCATAAAGACATCTTTAACAGGACTGTGCCAGTTACTTTAACAGTAGCCAGTAAAAAGGGCTGTTGTGCAGTTGGGACAGCCATCATTTCCTGCTCATCTTTACACACGCACACAAAAAGCTGCTACTCAGCAATCAAAATTCTTGTAAGTTGAAAAGAAGTCACAAATACTGCCAAATTACTGTTTCAGTTACATGCACAATTTATATCAGTTTTATACTAAGATACAGTTTAGAGTTTGTGTTTCTTTGTGAATATGATACAACTACAAAGACTGTGATTCCCAATTTTACTTACACAGAACAGTCTGTCAGCACTACCTGGGAAACCAGTACTTAACTCAAATTTACTTTGAGGCAACAGGTTAGTAAATCAAGGTCTTAAATAATGGCTACAGTGCAGAGCCATGTCACATTTGGAACAGATTTCTGAAAGGATCAGAAGTACAGCATTGGTTTAAAAGAAATCTGATCCTTGAAGGATGTCATGCTTAACTTCTTGGTAGGACTTATGTTTAACATGAAATGCAAATCAATAAAATCTTGGATCTTTAGGATATTCCCTAACTGCATTACATTTGCCTACAGTTTCCCAGGCTACTTTCCCTGCAGCACAGAAAATATATAAAGCATAATGAGTACAAGTTAAACTCTAGCTTTCCTTGACAACATGTTATTGACTGCCTCTGATGGACTTCGTATCAGGCCACACCCTTCATCATTTTTAGCTGGAAAAAAGTTAATTTCAATTCTCCTGGTTGAGAAGATTAAACTATGTGTTTATGCAACTGCTGCTTCTTTCCTAATAGTAAAGGAGGGCAAAACCTACACAACAGCTCAAAACATTCACAAGTCCAAAAACTAACTTGCTTTAATTTGTTTTTCTGATTCTGAACTACTCAACAGAACAAGATGGAAACAAGTAACTCAGACCATGAATGCATAATGCAAAGTCAACATCACCAGATCAGAGAAACATTTCAAAACAGATTTTCCCAATGCATCACTTCCTGCCAAGAAGCAGAGAATCAGAATGGTTTGGGTTAGAACAGACTTTTAAAGGTCATCTAGTCCAACACCCTGCCAGATGGTGGCAGGTACATCTTCAACCCAATCAGCTTGCTCAGACCTGGCCCTGAATGGTACCAGGGATGGGGCATTTACCACCTCCCTGGGCAACCTGTGCTAGTGTTTCATTATTCTCATTGCAAAACATTTGTTCCTTGGTCTAAATCTGGCTCTTTTAATTTAAAACCATCACCTCTTGTGCTAGTGCAACAGGTCCATGTTGAAAAGCCCCATCTGACTTACAAGTTGTCTTTGGGTACTGGAAGGTGCTCTAAGGTCTCCCCCAGGGCCTTCTCTTCTCTGAGCTGAATGATCCCAGCTCTTTCCACCTGCCTTTAAAGAAAAAAGTGCTTCATCCCTCTGTTTTTGTGGGCCTCTTCTGGATTCACTCCAACAAGTCCATGTCTTTGCTGTGCTGATGACTCCTGAGCTGGACACAGTATTTACCACATGAGGTCTCATGAGAGCAGAATAGAGGGGCAGAAGCACCTCCCTTGATCTCCTGGCCCTGCTGTTGGGGATGCAGCCCAGGACACATTTGCTCTGGGATGCAGGCACACATTGATGGCTCATGTCAAGCTCGTCATCCACCAACATGCCCAAGTCTTTTTCCTCAGGGCTGCTCTGAACTCCACAATCCCCCAACCTGCATTGCAACGTGGGCTTGCCTGGAGCCAGGTTCCTCACCTTGTGCCTGTCATTGTTCAACCTCATGCTACTCTGGGCAGCAACATAGACACTGTGCTGCCCTGCACATCAAAGCTATAGGGAACCCAGCAGGAGACCTCTCACTGCCCAATGAGATGTACTGGACTGCTTCTTGGTCAGCCAGGATGGTCCAAGAAATGTCCCCATGGGGCTGGCACAGGCAGAGACATCTCCCTCTACAGCACTGGCTTGCTCTCACTGCCCAGAGCTGCTCACTGCTGACTTCAGCATCCCTGACACCTCCCACACTGACCTGAGTCTCAAGCAATTCAATACCATGAGGACAGGACAGATGGGATGCAGAGAAAGCCTTGTCACTGACCCAGCCTGGCAGGCTGGAGAAGCAGGGGGGAAAGCATGAAACACCTTTCTAAAATCACACAGGAAGTGCAAGGCTCCCTCAGTCAGCACTAGGGTGGGGGAATGAAACCCACAGCAGCAATAAGGTGGAGCTTGGGGGGCTGGGGGTGGATAGGAAGATGTGGTGTAGTGGGAAGTTGGTTGTGTTATATTATTTCAGTTCTTGCTGCACCTTTACCTTCATTATTTCATGCAGCATGCTGAACTATACATAAGCTATTAATGTCAGAAAAAAAGGAGTGCCATCAAAATAGCTACAAAGAGTTAATCTGCACAATATTTTAAATACAAACAGGAATCACTATAACTAAAAACCCTGAACTACATCTGCTAGCAGAAAAATCACACTTTCACACAACAATATCCATCAAGTTCCGTTTCGTGCAGATCAGTATCAACAATTGAGTTTTTATAGCATTCTCACAAAATAAAGAAAACAGTGCTGGCACGAAAAAGTAACCACACAGTAAATACAGCACTACCTTTATACAGAATTGTTCCATACTAAACAAGACTAACAGGGTACGTGCAGCTCTGTTTGAAAATTACAGTAGCTGTTAATCAACAAGTATTTTCTTCCTGCCCTTCTCTCTCCCCACTTTTAGCACTGTTAGCATCACACAAACAAAAGAGGGAGAACTTGTTTCTTTTCCATTCAGCAGGTTAACCTGTTTCTCCTGCTGTACACAGTAGCAAAAAATTCTCCAACCAAAGCTTAACCCAGTCACAAAAATTTGGATTTGCAGAATAGAAATGCAAACAAGTTGATGCCAGCATGTAGGTGATGGGAGGTTTGATTAGAGCCCCACATCAGTAGCTCTAGAAAATTATCTTCCACCATGAAAGGTGATACTTGAATAGTCATTCAGCATAAAGATGACTACCACAGGAATGACATGGGATCCTGACTAAGGACTACTTCAGAAACAGCTCTCAAGGTACAGGATTTTGTATCTAGTGGCCTTTAATAACAAAAGATTAGCTTCCCTCACTCTCTGATTCTTCATTGTCAAAAAAACCTTCAAACTTCAACCTTGCAGTATTGCAACCAGCACTGCCACAAACTTTAAATACATTGATTTTCAGCACTGATACAAGAATAAGTACAGACATGCTCCTATTTTTACAGAAGTTATAAACTCAAGCATTGCTTAAAGCTGAATATCCTCATTGTAACAGAAGATTTTTTTTTTTTCATGGAATATCCTTTGTCTCTATACTTGCTAAAATCCAGAGACAAAAAAAAAACCCTGAATTTTCTCTTTAAAATGTTAAAGGACCTTGACACTGAGCACTGACTATTACCCATGATACTCATGTGCATTAAATGCAAATGAGGGGTTTTTGCAATGTATAAACAACCAAAATGATTCACATAAAGTGCTTACCCAGTCCAATAGCAGGTATTTAGGGAAATATCTTTGGGACCACTTCAGAGGTAATGCAGAGACTGCCTGAACTACAAGGTACCCCTGTACATTTGATATGAACATGACAGCAAGTGCCACAGCCCAATTAGCTACTGTGTGAGGGGAGGGGGAAAAAAGAACCTGATTTGTACAGATATTGACTGATAACTGGGCACCAACTTCCAGTGCTCTGAAGGAAAGTTCCTGATTCTGTCAGCCTGAGTTATAGAATTTATTTAATATACCTTTACCACATTGCCTTTCAATTTCCTTAAAATGAAGGTAAAAGGTATTCCGTTTAGTAAACAACATTTACATTCTAAGATTTCAAATCACCTCACACATTAGCTTGGTCTATGACCAGCTTTTACAAAAAGCAGACATATATGTTAGTTTGCTAGCCAAGAAACTAGGTCAGGCATTTACTGAAACCCATGCAGACTCAATCTCTGCTAACAAGCAAAAAAAGGCAGTGATGGTATGATGAGGTTTTGTTTGGTTCATTTGGACTCTTCAACCTTTAACAACAAGGCTGATCTACAGAAGCTTCAAGGAATTTCTTTAACCTATTCCTAAAGCCCTGGATGACTGTACTCTTTTAAATGCCACCTGAAAAGATCATTAATCCAAAACTGAGCCCACAAGGTCGCAGCTTTAACAAAGTTCATCTTCTGCCACCCCTTCTCCTTCCATCTCTACTTCCCTGATGGTCTCCCCTTTTTCACTTACCCTGTAGCTCAAGTTGGAGCACAACAGATCAAGAGCAAGTCCTGGATCAACAAGATCTCAGTTGCCTCCCAAACTTTTGTTCCTACTACCAAAATACTGTGAATCACCACTCGCCTCAGCTTTAATAGAAATTGTTTGTACAGTTGTGCAAGTCTCTCCCCTGGCTCAGAGGTAACACCAGTTGTGCTGTGCACTGACTTTTTGGAGGTTTTTTTCCTTGTTTTTTTTTTTTACTTACTATAAAACTTTACTTCAGTACACTGTCCATCCCCCAGTCAGGGGAACACAAAACCAGTCACAGTAATGCCATGAAGGAGGTATCTTTCTATGACTATGGACTATATCAGAAAAAGTGGAATAAAAACTTCTTCCGCTCCTTAGCTAGCATACTAATTTTAGACAAAGAAAACTACCATAAACAAGAAGTCTAATATTTATGATTGCCACTTTGGTTTCTAAATTTGTTTTGAATACAAATTTATTTTGGAACAGCAGATGACAGGAATAGCCATATTCAGACCTCTTAAGTGACAAAACGATTCAAGTGCCTATAAAAATGGAGGCCCAGTAGTATTATCACTCTCCTATCCACATTTCTGTTCGCACACTGGTGTCAGCAAACCTGAATCCACCACCTCAAACCCACCTGTCATACCAGCAAGGAAGGATAAAGGGCATTTTGTTCCAAATAATCAAAAAACATGAGGAAGGAAGAATAGGATTTGCTATTCCTTTGGACTGAAATTATGTAAATGAGTGGATAGGTTACTTTTGTTGTAGTGACACACAAGATGTCTTTACATGCAGTGTCTTTTCCATAAAGCCAGAAGACTCACACTGCCGTGCTCTCCCTCTCTGTCATGCACAGTACAGCAGTTCTACGCTTATTTAGCAACAATACAGAGCCCTCTGCAAAGGTCTGCTGTAAGTACAGAACAGGAGAACAGCCTACATTTCATGTTTCCTTCCTTCTGCAAGGTTGAGTCACATCCTTAGGTCTCCTTTTAGGAAGCTAAAAAACCATGGTAGAAGAAAAAAAACCAAAAAAACAACAAAAACCTTTAACAGAAAAGCCTTGCATGCAGGGGAAGTTAGATACAGAACTGCCAAAGGCCACAGTTCAATTCTTTGGCTCATCTTCTGCTGTGTCAGACAAGAGAACTGCACACCTTTTTTCCTGTTAGAAGCAAAACCTGATGCTCTTCACAGCCAGACAACTTTGTCAAAGGATTTCCAAGATAAATGAAAGGTGTTCACACATTTGTGAGTGAATAATGCAGACAAATTCCTCATTTGGAATACAAATTACTCTATTTACTGCATTTAAAAAAAAAACCAAAGAACCCAACCCCAACCACCCTTACATGGGAGAAAGCAGACAGTTCTATTAGCTATAAAGACAAAGCCTTTTTACACAGTAAGTTCAAAAGTATGAAATTAAGATCTGTATTTATTTCCTTTGGTCTCTCTAACAATTTAAATAAAATATTTTAAACCATGACTGCCAGAGATGAAACAGTTCTTGCCTTACTTCCTCTGTTCTACTAACAGCAACACCACTGGTCTAACATGGGTAAGTTCACTGGTCAAAACTACTACAAGCCCACAAGCTGATTGTTTGAAGCCTGGACCGGTTTCACAAACCTGTTTTGTGTGGCCCAACCAGCACACAGGCTGGGGCAAGCAGAACTGTGAACTTAAGTAAGTCCAAGCTTTAGATGACTACTTCTATTTATGAATAGACAACTACAGTTCATTTCATCACACTTAAACAGATTGACCTTTTCAAATCACCTACCCTGCACACCTGTATGACCAGAACAATAAGTAACTGGGATTACAGCATCTCACTCAATAAAAAAAATTAAATAGTATCTCAAATCAGCTGCCACAACTGTTTCTATTGCATACTCCATCTATTGAATTCTGAAAAAAATTATTTGCATATCCCAGAGTATTTCACATCATGTGTTTAAATATATATTTTATATTGATGTATTATAAATAGTATGTTTATAAGTATTATGCAATAGAATATATATTTCTATCCAAACCTTCCAATGAGTCAGAAGCTGGGCCATGAAACAAAAGCAAATATAATAATTTTCTTATAAATATGATAAGCAGATAGAACTGATCCCCTAGTACCAAGAAAATAGACTAGATAACACATTTCCATCCTTTCTGTTCTGGGTAAGCCAATGGTACACTACTTAAGTCTTTATACATGCTGTACTTTTCTATAAACACAAGTTAGATAAAATATAAATAAGTCAATAGTAAGAGGTGCAAATCTCATTAAGATGGGATAGTTCTGTGGCTGAACCCTCACGAGTGTTTTCCAAAACAATTTCTTTGAAGTGTAGCTAGCTATTAAAACAACAATGCAGCATGTTTAAAAACCATGACCATACTATTTCTATTTAAAGATTAAATCTGTCCCACTTTGTAAGGTACAGAGAGTCAAGTACTTGGCACAGGTACTATAGGCAAAGGAGGAATTAATCACCAAGTTTCCAGGCTGAGGACATGGCTACTGTGTCAGAGACAAACTTTCCCTATAGACTTCCTTTTGTAAACAACCTACAAAATTTGGAGGGGGAAGGATATTGACTCCACCTGTCTAAGAAAAAAATACTACTTTTTTCAAACTTTTTCAAGAAAAATTACAAAAGCCAAGACATATTTTCAGAATTACTGCCATAAAACTAATAAACACATAAATGTATTCCATTGTAAAACCTCAGGCAGTAGATGCTGAATTTAGTTCTTCTCAAATGATACTAGAAAAGTTTGATGTGTTGACCTTGAAGATCAGTTTCACTGCAAAAATAAGATTTTTTTTTTTTTTTTACTTTGTCTGGAATCACTGCTTTGGAAAGAGTAGTGTCTCATGGATCCTCACAAAGAAGGAAAGTTTGCTTCTGCACTATGAACTTTACCCAGACCCAAAAGGAGTGTTTGTCAGAAATGCAAACCAGACTACTACAGTCTGCCCCAATTACAAGTACTGAGAAACCCTGAGAACAAGCATAAAGGAAGAAAGAAAAGAAAAAAAGAGAAAAAAAGAAAGGAAGCCATGTCCTATTCAACAAGCCATCACCAACTCCAAAGCACAGTTCAAAGAAAACCTCTCTGGACTCCTGGCCTGACTGGCCCTGCATTCAGAACTGCTAAACAGGTTCTCTGTCAGGAGCAGGGGACTCGGCACTTGGTGATCTTTAAGGCCTCTTCCAACCCAAACTATTCTATGATTCTATGAAAAAAAAAAGAAAAGTTCAAACACAAAATTCAAACAACTTCTTTTTCAGGCAGTTCTAGCCTCAGCTTTGCAGAGCTGATCACAAATATTAATGATGCTAAGTGAAAGAAGCAGTAGGATAACAACCAGACCTACTGTACTACTCGATTACTCTACTAGTAGCTCATTTTAGTTACTCTCTGATTTAGGAGCATTCAGGAAAAGTACAAAGCAGAGAAAAGTATGGCTGCTAAGAGCACAACACAAAGAATGCTATCTATGTCAGATATTTCCTGAAGTACAAGCAAGAAGAGCCTTTTACGTAAGTGCCAAATAAAAGATGATAAGGAAGGGCAGAGTGGTGAGAGTGAAATTATCTGAGCAGACGTAAAACAAGAGCACGAACCCCACCTTCCAGTTACTTCTATTACAGCACTGCAGGCAGGACACAGCCTCCACGTTTCCGCTACGAGCCACTCCTGTAACAGCAGCCTCAGCAATTTATGAAGCAGAGCACAGCTGACAGCAGTAAGGCACAGATGATGTTACACAAAATAACTGCCTGATAAGAGACAAAATACTTTTACGAGGTGCCCTCCTTCAGTGAAGGGCAGCAGATGAAGTGTAGAAATTCACACTCTGGGACTGCCTAGGGCAAGGGGAAAAAAGAATACCTTAAATAAACCAGCTTTAAATCAAGCAAAAAGCTACATACAAGCACTTCAAAGAATTAGGGTATTTACAAAGCCCTATGATGACTGCTCAGACATATCTAACAAGGCTTTCACTCACCGTCTTCAGTTTTTTTTCTGTCTCAAAAAGTTGTAGCATAAGATAGAACACCGTCCTTGAAAAGAGATACACTGAAGTATCAACTTAGAATAACTTATTTTTCTTATGATCAAGTTATGAAGAAATATCTTGAACTGTGAAATGAAATTTTTGCTCATTTACAACACATACAAAAACAAAACACCAATCCTTTTGCAGAGAACAACATGTTATCAAATAAATACATTTAGTTGTTTTTTTTTGTTGGGCTTTTTTTTCAAACACTGATTCAGAACCAGGAAATAGACCATTTCTAAGCACAACAATTGTGCTTTTCATTTTAGAGAAAGCTTTTGACTTTCAACTTTTTTTTAACATGCTAAAATACTAAGACCAAAGATGACATGTTCTCTGAAGAAGTAAAAGCTATGTAACTGTGGAAGCTAAACACAAATTACTGGAACTTACTAAGTGATGTTTAGTTCCTTCACTGAAGCTATGGCATATACATCAAAACCACAAAATTATGCAGTACTGAACCATTCTGGCAGTGTTGTAAATCCAACACATTGTGAGAAATTAAACTTTATTGTACACAGCGTTTTTTATTTCCTAACAACTGTCAGCAACACACAGTGCCCTGCTGAGGGAATGTGTGCATGCCTGTCCCCTGGCAGGGAGGACCTGCCCTCAACAGATGGAACATGAGAATAAGCAAAGCCTGCATCACTCGTGTACCAAGATAGAGGCTTAAAAATCACTGAAGTATTTTGATCAGTAATTAAAATATTAGTTTCCTAAAAGCACATGTGCTCAAATTTCCTTTGGATATAAACTGCCCTGCTTGAGTAGTGTCTTGAGACACAATCCAGCTGACTACCTGCACAGTGTGCAGACACACCAAGCACATGGGTGCACGTGTGGTGTAACAGATTTATACACACACAAAAAATCTATACACACAGAGAGTAACCAAGATACAAACCATACCAAATTATTGCATTCCATCCTCTGGAGACAGATGGCTTTTGATTAGCTTTTGTTTTTTATTAGGTTGATTGCTTTTTTCTCCTTTTTAAATAAAGTTTTATCATGACTGTACTTCCTTTTGTTTTTAGTGCTGCTACTCCAGCTCTCTCCTGACTCACCCACACGTAGCTATGCTTCAGCATGTTGCAGTTCATGTTCTTTTATAGTGTCACTACAATTCTTACTTGAACTGAAGAGCCTTAAATTGAATAAATCCACCCACAGAGGTAAAGGTGGGCAGAGCTGACAGATCACATAACTAAACATACAAAAAGCCTACATAAGGCCAGAAACAGCGCCTGAGGTTCTAATTGTTTAAAATCTTTGTTTTTGTGTCCTTTTCCACATGAAAGTATCTCAGGTTTGAACACCAATGTTTGTCACATTCTCAATATCACATCAGAAGCCAGATGTGCTTCTGAGAAACCCAGATAGACTCTTGAGATCAAAAGCACTCCCAGGATCATTCGCCTCTCTATGACTGAAGAGAGATTTGCTACCAATGACTGCCACACTTCTGAGAGAGAGCAAGTTTCCACCAAATTTATTCTACAGCAGAAGAATTTCTAGTTCTCCAAGCTGAAAATCTGGTCAGCCAAATATTAATTGAACTTAAGCCAACATAGTAGGTCTGGTAACAAATGGCAAAACACCACAGTCCCACCAGCAGAGGCTACTGGTCTTTACCCAGGAACAAACATTTTTGGGTTTTGTTTTTTTTTAAAAAAAACAACTATATAGTTTTCTAACCAGAATAAACTTAATTCATAGTATTTCTCTTTCATTAAAAAACTTCAAATAAAAACTGAGTGTTGAGCATGATTCAAAATAAAAATAAATTTAAAAATCCGCACACAAATCATCAAAAACCCCAAGAGGGTAGCAAAAGGTTTTTAACCACTCTTCTACTGACTTAAGAAACAGAATCCTTATACTCCTTACCTTGGTTGATACAGTTTCATTTCTATAGAGAAACTCAAGAAGCCACAAGGGTCTCCAAAACAGAAAGAACTTACAGGAGCGCTGCTGACAGCAGGACAGAACTGTCTGTCAAATTAAACAGATAAGCTGAGCGATGTGGACAACTGAGAGACTTTCACCTGAAAAATAATAAACAGCTCATCCCTCCTTCCCTCACTGTAAAGCAGAGAAAGGAATTAATTTCCCACAATTCTTTTAATAAGGCTGCAACACCGATTTCTCCATAACACTTAAACACCAAGTAGGTGTCTTTTTACAACATGTGCCAGTTTGGCCCTAAAGCTGTGTGAATACATTACAGAGAAGGAATGCATCAATACCAAATGCTTAAAGGAGCTCCTAACACCAGAGTACAAGTTCTCCAGAGTCACACAATTCCGGAATTAACACTTCCTCATTTCTCTGAGCAAGCAACATAGTTGCAAAAGAAGAAACTAGAAACAATTTTGCCTTTTGAATGGCTATGTCCTGCTGCTGGAATCACCTGGAGCACTGCCTTGTTCTCCCATTGGATTAGGGCAGCTACATACCCAAGGAGACTGCAAACACAAGAAATAAGTGTGACATTAGGATTCATTATTAAAAGAGAATCATAGTAAGAGAAAGGTAGCAAGTTCTATGGGGATGTGGCTGCAATATGTAAGGCAGTCTAAAAAGAGTCAGGTTACAGTAATTTCTAACCATGCAAAACTAACTTAACTTCTTTGTGCCTTCACTCCCTGCATAAAATAGGAAGCAAACTACTTCCTCATCTCACTCGACCATTCTGATAATAAATAACTTTACAGAAAGCAGTACCAGACTATCTGTGAGGAAATGAACTGCTTCTCTGGAGCAATGTAGCAAGAGCATGGTGCAGTCTAAAGCAATGAAGACATAGTATTGAATACTATGTTGACAGAACTAGCCCCACACACTTGGGGGCATGAAGCAAGGTATTAATGGAAGAAATGGCTTACAACTACGTATTCATGGCTGCCTGCTTTCTGCAACTTCTTTGAACACTGCTTCACAGCCAAACAGTTTAAATTCTTAACAAGGAGATGAGCCCAGAGAGTTCATCCTCATCATTACATAGCTCATGACCAAAATCAGAACCATTTGCTCACAACACAAATTTTTACCACTCACTGATACATATTAAGCTAAAGTGGTAAAGAGATGGTGGCTACTAATGCAATAGACAAAACTATTTCACTGTAGCCCCTTCCTTACAGATTCTCTAACTTTACTTTTGCTATTACAAGTTCTTTGTCCAACAGACCTATCTGCCTTCTTTACAAAATCCTAGCTTCTACCCTTACTACTCCTGTCCACCTTTCCCTGCCCACCAGCTCTATTTTATGAATTTTTCTTTGTCCAGTTAAGTCCTCATTTTCCTTGATGTCCCCAAGATGCTGGGTGAGAGGCAGCATCATTCCTACACACTCCCTCAGTACTGACCAATACTTTCCACACAGCCAAAGACCTCACAACCCAACCTCTCTGCTAGTTTATTATCAACCTAGATCTAACTCAGTCCTGGATTCTAATTGATATACCTCCTGCTTTCAACTCAAAGCAAGTTGCTCCTCCTCCTAGTTAACTGCCATGTTTCCTCACCTCAGCTGTCCTCTCCATCCAAATCCATTTCTTCTTCCATGCTGCCTGCCTGGGTATATGTTTATTAGAGCATGAGTTTTCATAGGACTGTAATGGGGTCAAACCAAGGCCCATTCTGGACTAGGGACAGTGACAAGAGCAAAGCGAGAGTCATCAGCTCTGCAAAAACACTCTGCTCTAAAGCAGAGACACACTAGAGTTATTTGAAGAGCTGTCAAATTTTAAGACTCCCATTACAACATCAGTTCCCAAGCTTCACTTTTGGCAGTTACTGAAGTAGTTTGACTGAAATTCCTTTGAAAACCTGACATAATATTAACATGAATATTATGTCACACTCAAAATATTAGGTCTTAATCAATAGTCTCTTACACTGCCATATACTAGACTCTACTGCCAGTCACACCTACAGTGAGTTTCCTACTGGGACACAATTCTACCCCATGTTTATTAAGAAGCCAGAGTAACAGAATAATGGTTTCCCCATAAAAACTTGGAACACTGCTAAAACCATAAACTTCGGAAGAGATAAGAAAACAACTTGGGCTTTGTTATACTAGTTGAATGTTCTTGTAGGATTGCCCTCTGAACTTCAAGGTTGGAGATATAAACTAGATTATGCTATTCTGTTACCCCTGCTAAGAAATTAATTCAGTTCTGAACTCCGAGATGCAAAGGCAAGAACAGATAAAGCATTTACTATTTTAGTGCTTAGGAGAACATGACTTTAGTCAGTTATACATGGGAATGAGCAAAGTAGCCATACCAAGAGATTTTAAAACCATCATTACAATGCAATTGCCTGTTCAGCTGACAAATCCACATCTCCCCACACAGAAGCAGGAAATCTAAACTCCGAATCAATTAACTGCTTCCATAAGCAATCCTTACACAATGCTCTCTCTTGTCTGTATGATCTTCATTTATATAAAAGGTCAGCAATTTTATCTTTGAAATGAAGCCCCATGAAGTCTAGTGGTTACTTATTTCACTTCCAGCTTTGAAGGGAACAGTTTCAAGTAACCGTATGTCTCAGCACATAAAAGGTGCAAATACAACAAGAAATTAACTGCCTTTTCATGCCCAGAATGCATTTTGCCTAAAAAATTTTCACTTTCAAGGACACTAAACAGGAAGGTTTTGTTTAAACAACAACAAAAAACCCCTCAAAACAAAACAAAAAAATTTTTAAAAAACCTGCTATCTGCTATGAATGTATTTCTAATTAATTCTTACAGCTTTCCCAACCCCCCCCAGAATAACAGTGCTAGAATTCAGAAAATGGTCTGCTTTTTGTTTGGTTTGGTGTTTTTTGTTTTGTTTTATTCAGTAGAGGGTCAAACTGATTTGTACATCAGAGGCTGAAACAAACACCTTTGTTGTGCAACACAAAAAGACAAGAAATCCCTTTCTTGTTACCCTCAAGACTTCTATAATAAAAAGGAGAACGAGCCATCATCCAGTGCCACACCTGACTGGGAGAATACACAATTAAATCTACTTTTGAAGTTATTCAGCTGCTACAGCCACTAGACATAGAAACGGGGCTTTCCAGTCACCTAATTTACAACTAGGGCTCCTAGGAACTCATCTATTACCTTGTGTAGTACACCAGAAAAAGTTACTCACACTAACACTCCATTTAATTTAATCATCTAGTACTGAAGGAGAACCAGAATTGCCTCATGGCTGAATTTGAGAGTCTTTTGAACTACGCCAGTTAAACAGAATTTGCTCACAGAACTGCCTCCTGCTACTGGGGAACATTTAAGCCCTGTAGTCTGAAGTAAAAAGTGCTTTTAAAAATGTATCTAGGACAGTGTTCTGCTGCACTTTCTTATATATAAAGTGATTACCAATGTAAGATTTTTTTTTATTTTTTTTTTATTGCCTGGTGGACACCAATTTCAGGTAAAGCATTTGCTGATGGAATCAGCCTCCCAGATAAACGTATTAACTGCCTACAGGATCAAGCTTTAGGTTTTGGTGTGGGTGGCAGACAGAAGGCCTGTTTTGCAAGGCATGCTATTTTTGTTGCTACAGCCACACCAAACTGAATGCACTCAAATCTCACAAGCTAAGCTGTCCCAGACCCAGTCACACTGCTTGCACAGGGACCACCTGGGAATCCCAAGTGCTGTAGATATAAACCAGAGAATCAGTTCAACACTTAGAAATCAACACCACAAACCATGCAGCATTTCCACTCAACAAGAGTAAAAGAATAAAAATATATCCTCCCATACAAACATTATTAGAAACTAGAAAACTAGTTTTATACACTTGCAGATTGTACCTAAGTATAATCTCTCATTTTCAGAGATATTTAGTCCCCAAATTTTCCTTCAGCCCCACAATGATTTCATACAGTAGGAAAAAAAATAGCAGGTTTGGTCAGTCAGATACCACCCCCCAAATGCAGCATCAGAACTTTATATTTGTGCAAAGAAGGCAAACAGCAGCCTTCCCCAAGACACACAAATTAGTCAGTACATGTCTACGTAGTAAAATAATAAAAAATCTCTTTCCAGGTTAAAAAAAACAGTCCTAAAGAACATTCAAAGATAGCAATTCTGAAACCAAAAATACTTTTACAAATCAATTACATGGACAGCATTAACATTGTCAGAGTTAACCAGAAATAAATTACTAAACATTTCATCAATATCACCATATTCAATAGCAACAGTAAATGAAGAGGGCAGCATAACCCGACAACAAAGGTTCAACAAGAGGTCTCAGTTCATAAGCCACATAAACAGACTGAGCAGGACAGGGTGAGCCCTTACCTCACAAACATGACTGTCTTACAATTATCCTGAAATTCAAATGATTATAAATGAACTGCCAAAGAATGCATAATTTTCCCTACACTTTTCAATTATGCTTTGTAACTAGTTTCCACAGTGAAGGTATTCTCTGTACATCAGGCTTTCACGTGACAGAGAGGACAAAATGCCATTTCTAAAAAGCAGAATGCAATTAAAACCAGAGGGGATGGGGAACACAGGAGAAAGTGCTGCAGCTAAAAATACTTTCAGCTTTACCTACTCAATTCTAAAACTGCTCATTGTTTGCTGTTGGTTTCTATTAAGCTCTGCTGTTTATGATTGAAATACATGTATCCCCAGTAAGCTCTGGAACTGCAAATGTAAAACAGCGCCTATGTAAGAGCCTATTACTCTCAGCAAATTTTAGACAGTTGGAAACACTCTGCCAGCTGCAGCAGTCAACTTGTGGCACTCGAGAGAACATTCCTGAATCACAGATGGGGGGAAACTGAGGTGATTTTATAAGAGATCCTGAAATTAAAGGCAATCAAAAGAGTCCCTGTCTTCATAAACATGAAGAGAAATGCAGATTTCCCTACACTAGGTAAAGATGTTAAATTTCCCACAATCACAAGGAAGAAAATACCAAAACTCCTAAGTTTATATGGCTGTAGATTAATAATAAGTGAAAATTTAAGAGATGTGCAAGAGGACCATCCATTTATTTAAAAATACTCTTGATATAAGCAAAGAAATGGGAGTAGAAAAGACATCAAATGGTACATATAAGTGGCCAACATTAATAGGTGGAAAATTATTTGAAATAA
This sequence comes from Parus major, assembly GCF_001522545.3. NCBI lineage: Eukaryota > Metazoa > Chordata > Aves > Passeriformes > Paridae > Parus > Parus major. The sequence goes on from NC_031769.1 coordinate 141,752,468, forward strand.
TTTTTACCCTCCTAACTGGTGCATGTATTTCATGCATGCTAGTAAGCAGTGCCAATGCTTCAGATACCCCAGTGCTTAACTCTTTCCTGTGCAAGCAGAGTTACCTTCATACCCCCAGACTCATCACCTCTGAAGACATGTTGACAGTCTGGAGGGACTCAGTTGGACCAAAATGACTACCAGGATGACTCTCTGCATCCTGGTTCTAAGCACAGGAGTTGGCACTGACATTCCAGCCTTGTGTGGATGAATCCACATATATTCACATGAGCTGCATGCCTCGCCTGTAGCACATTTGCTTGACAGCTGATAATCCATGAGATGTAATTTGACAACATTCAAAATATTTCAGCTTTGAAGATGTATTTTCAAACATTTTTACGATGAACGTGTCTCATAAAATTGATTTGTAATGTACTTCAGGGTAGTTAACATTATCTTAACGAACAGGAGTCATTCTTCTCAACTTATGCCCTTCTACATCAATGACAGAAACTCCTGGTATAATAAAGAGAATAAGCCTTTAGGTAGGACAGGTAAAGGTGACAACCTTGACTTACACCAGTGCCATCATTTCCTAAAAACCACCAACCAAATGAACTACAATAGCCACACACAAACCTGCTTAAAAAAACAAATACAACTCCTTGCATACAAGCTTTAATTTTGCCTGTCTCCACTACATCAAGATATGCGTTGGTTCCATCTATGCCCCCAGCTGGCAGGCAGGAACAAGAAAAAGGGGACTGCAGGGTGTTTGTTTTTTTCCTCTCGCTGTGTATTCTCCAAGATACACAGCAAAAGGAAAAAAAAAATCTGCATTTACGTTTACCATGCCAAAGCAGCTGCAGAAATCCAAAGTGGCCCCTACATATGCTTTTCCAAATGACAGAGACAATTTCTGTTACTGTATTACTCAATAATTCAGTAGTTTGCAATACAAATATTCCCCATCCTTCTGTCTCTTTACAGTATTAATTCCAAATGTTTAGTAAGCATTGTTAGAGGTCTGGTGACAGACACCTTAAGGTGCCCCCATAAGTGTCTTTAAACTATTGCATTCAATTAATTTAACAATTAATTATTTGCAAATATATATAACTACTGATAGACACACACACAAAAAAAATATTCCTTTTTTCTCTTTATCAAGAGACTAAGTCTAACACAAAACCCAGATAAGGGGACATGACAGTTTTGTATGCAAGAAGAGAACTGGCTGACACCAGGTTTCCACAGCCAGTGCAGGGAAGGTTTCACAGGAAGAGGCAGAGACTTTCAGAAGACAAACTCTTCTATAATCTGTCCCCTCAGGTGGCCCCAGCTAAACTGCAAACAAGGAAGAAAATCTAGAGCACCTGATGACAAATGGAAGTTGTATAACAGATGGGATCAAATTCATTCCTTACTTTCATATAATTGTGGCACTTCTTGACGGGGATATTTTAAAACAGATCCTGGGATCACTTCTTTCCACAGCCCCTGCTCTCAGACAGCTAATATATGCAATAACAAATCTGACAGTCTGACTGGGATAAAAAGCTATCTTCTCTCCTACTCAAAGCTTCTGTTTCAACAATAGAATACTCTCTGTATGCCAGGCAAGAAACAATCCAACTTCATGTAACAGCAGTATCTTATTCATGTGGTTTAGGACTTTGCTATTAAGCTTGCCACACAGAACCAAAGATTCTGCGAAACAACACAACTTGCTAAACAAAGATATTTATCAGGGGGAACCTTTTAAGTTTGAATCCATGTTCCAACCTTGACAACAGTGATCTCCAGCTATTTACTGTCCAACACCCAAACCTGCCACAACCTATAAGAGAAAATGCTGATTAACTAAAAGTTGTATTTAATGTCCAATCAGTCAGAGCACAAAGAAAGAAGTTTCTGTGTCAATGAGGGAGGAAAGAATTTGAGCAAAAGAGACTTTGCAATTTTTACCACAAGAAACAGCAGAAAGGAAGAACCCAGATTATCAGATCAATCTAGAAAATATTTTACTGGTTTGAGGATTAACATTCATGTTAATGTACACTTGTATTTCCATATTATGTTACCAGAAATTCAGAATGACAGATTTTAAATGTTAGTAAGACTCCACTATCACAGCAGCATGACAGCTGTCACACTGTTGCTGACATTTGGATCCAGGATGCTGATGCCATGAACACATAAAGGAAAAAAAAACTTCAAGAACCTTCATAACGCACAGTCTCTTGATTTCTTTGGGGTCTCAAATGTGTCTGTGAAGAAACTTCCTGTATTTTTTTACCAAGCGAGATATGACACCATTTTTAAAAGTAACAAAAAATTAAGTTGCAGGCGTCCTTATTCTCAAATTACATAGAAGAAAATTATAATGCAATTAAAATTCCATTTTATCTGCTATATAATGAACAGGTTAGAAACAACACTGTCCTGCTACGGACTCCAAATTCACCTTAACCCCACCTGGAATTACATCCCCAGCATCATAGCGCTGCACACAAACCTGCAGGATACACCCTAACCATGACAAATTTGCAACGATCCCTGCATTCCGCTTAACCCGCTGCATGTTCAGCCACACTCCGAAAGCCTGCAGATGTCCCTTCCAGAGCTCTCCCCCTCCCGCCGCTCCCGTTATCCATTAACACTGTCACTCCATCCCGCATCCCGCGGCACTACCTGCATCCTGGGGAGCCGCCCGCACTCGCACCGGGCGCAAACCAGACCCCGTGCCCGCGACAGGGGGAAGGAGCCGCCGGGGAAGCCCAGGGCAGGGCGGCCGGTCCCCGGTGACCCGCGTGGTTCCCCCGCCGAGGGAACAGCGGCCGCCGCTTCCCCCTGCGTCCCGGGGCCCCTCCTCGGCGTGCGGGGGAAAGCGGCGGCGGGACGGGAGAAGTTGCGAAGAGCTGGGGGAGCGGGGAGAGCAACAGCTGGAGCCGGGCGGGGAACGGGGGCCCCGCGGGAACGGGGCGGGGGTCGCGCCACCGGTGCCGAGGGAACGCGGGGGATGCAGCGGCGAGCGCTCCGCCCGGCTCTTCCCGCCCTCCGCGCCGCTGGCACTCACCGAGCCGCCCCGCGCGCGGCGATGCGGGACCGGGATCCGGAGCGGGACC
>NC_031769.1:141755713-141800016 GCF_001522545.3 Parus major
AGCGGGGGGGGGAGCGGCCGCACAGCACCGCGGGCACCGGCCGTGCGGGCGGGCGTGCGCTGACCCGGATGTACCGGGGGGCGGCCAGCAGCAGGTGACTGCGCAAGCGCGCCCGCCCGCCAGCGCACTGCGCATGCACCTGCTTCGACTCCGAGTGTCTCGGGCACGGGCGGGGGAGTGAAAGAGAGGCGGGCGGGCGAGGCGGTGAGTGGGGCAGCCCCTTAAAGGGCCCGCGGCCGCCCGGGAGCAGCTCATTAACGTCACTCAATCAACATCATTGATTGGACTTTGAGCCAGTTGGGTGTTTCTGGTGGTTTTTAAGGCCTGGCTCAGGGGTTTAAAGCGTTTGTAACTGGCAAAGCCAGGTTGGAAGGGAGATGGGGCGCTTCTTCTCTGGGGAAAGCAAGGCTGCTGGCCTAAAGCCGTTCAGAAATGTCTTTCTGGGTGGCTCAAAGCACAAATCAATAAATAAAGAAATAGTGAAAGAAAAGGTGGGAAGTTCCAGCCCTGAGTGAGCACTTCCAGAGCCCCATACAATTGCGCTCAGGCTGATCCTGGAATGCTTTCCACCTTCCTCTCTGTAAAAACACAAAAGACAAGCAAAATGTGTTTAAAAATCACCAAAAAACCTCACTTGGGGTTATGGGGTTATTTACTCTGGATAAAAGGAGCTTCATGGTTTTTGGACCTTTATGGTTTTCTACAGCTCCCTGAAAGGAGGGTGTAGCCAGGTGGGATCATCTTCTCCCAAGAGACAAGAGACATGGCCTCAAGTTGCATCAGAGAAGGTTTAGATTGGATATTAGGGGGAAAAAAAAGTCCTTATAGAAAGGGTTGTCAAGCAGAGGAACAGGAAACCCAGAAAAGCGGAGTCACCATCACTGGAGGTATTTAAAAGACATGTAAATGTGGCACTTGGGAACGTGGTTTAGTGGTGACTTTGCTACAGGTTTATGGAAGGGCTCAATGATCTGAAAGGTCTTCTCCAGCATAAATTATTCTAAGTTACTCTAAACACAAAAACATATTTTAAGAACATCCCATGGCCTTAATTATGTGCTTTCTGTGCAGGGCCAGGATTTGGACTCAATCTTCCTTGCGGGTCACTTCCAACTCAACATATTCTGTGATTCTCTGATTTAATGAAGGTTTCACCTTCCATATCATACCCTGGATTTTGGTATCCTCACACAGGGACAATGCACACTCTGAAGTGCTTCTCCTTCTTTGACTTTGAGATGTCAAAGAAGGTATGAAAAAAGATTTTCACAGAAGCACCTTCAGCAGAATGGCAGAAGTTCCAGTTCTGCCTGTGTGTGATTTGTATAAGTGGCTGAACAAATGCTTGACATGGCTTTTCACTTCTTTTTTTTGCAGTGGATACAAATTTTGAGGTGTGAATCGATGCACACTCCTTCCTGAGATGAAAAAGGTGATTACCACATCCTCATCTTCTATAAAGTCCACAGAGTTTTAAAAGTCTGTGTGCCAGGCAGGAGGTGATCCAGGTCTCACTGAACTGAATTCAAGACAAGCAGGATTGTGCTCTGAGTTAATGTTGGACTTGTTATCATTTGGGCTTAATAGAAACTGGGGAGTCTCACCTGTCATACTACAGCACTCTGTTTTGCTACACAGAACTAAAGAACTACACACAACCAACCTCAGAGATGAACAGTTTTTGTTGCTCATAACATTATAAAGCACTCAGGGCTTGGCAGGATGGGGTTAGACAAAGAAAATTTCCTACGGAAACCATGAGCAGGTTTATAATAATATATATTCTTTAGGGTTCTCCAAAATTGTAAGATTGTAAGATCCCTTGATTTGGATCTCGCATCTTTCAGAAGTACAAGAATGCCCAGATGCTGAGCATCACTGATGCTTTAACAGCAGCTGCACACTAAGACATCCACATCCCACATAATAATTGAAGCATAAAAAATTATTGAACACTGTGGAAAATGCCGTGTGACTAAAAAACCTAGCAATTTTTCTGTTAGTTCTGCCTTCACTTTTAATTTCTTAATTGTTTCTTCTGAATGCAAAATTGTTTTACCAGGCTACCACTGAAATAAATATTAAAACTCTCTCCAAAAAAACAACCCCCCAAAACAACAACAATAAAACAGAATTAAAGATTATATCTGTAAGTTAGTATCATAGAATAGAAGAATGGCAATGGAACATAACTGTTCCTATACTGCTAAATGCCTGAGGATCATTTTGTAAGTAGGGGTGTTGGTGCCAGGTAGTTACATCTGACAGGAAAGAAAAAAGGCCAGAGCATTTTTATCAAGAAAAGATTAATAAGCTCCAGTGTATGTATTTGTGTTGCATACATGTGTGTATACACCAGTGACAAAAGGTTATTTTATATATGGATGGCCAGATGGATAAATAAAGCCACAGAAGCAAAGCTGCCCTTAGGTGCCATGTACTGTTGGGATACTTGGGTTGCTTTTCAACTTAATGGTATCCTAGGGGAAAGAGTCCAAAGGGAAAAAGAAGTGACCATCACCCTGAGCCATGTGAACTCAGCAGGGACAATAGAGTGCCCTGACCACTGACAGCAGCCTTGTTTGTTCTGGGGGGGAGGACAGCAATAGCTCTTCCATTACATGGTCGAAAAGAGAAAAATAGAAAGTAAACATCCTATGGCTAAAGATTGTTCTTTTAAAGAAATGGTTAAAGAGATTAAATTTCATATGGAAAACATCAATAATGGAAGAAAGGCGGCTTTGCAGGGCTCCCTTGTTACACTCTTGTGGTTCATAGCACCTTTCAGTTCAGATAAAACTAATGCCAGGCTTTGCCCTCCCCTGCCCAGATTTCCCCACATTCTCAAGTACCAGAGTAGTAGTAGACGAGGGAATGCAGAGGCTGTCACATTTATACCACAGAGTCCTCTAGGGCTTTCATTTAGATGGTACAAATCCTCTGATACAAATGTCACTCTTCAGAATATAAACAGTTGTAACAAAATATGAACGATCTATATAAATTTCCAGAAGGGCAGACAAAACAAAAACCCAAGGTCAAATCACTGGATGCTCATAAGGGTCCCTGAAGTGCTTGTAGATATTGTCATGCCAAACACTTACAATGTTTTTCACTTGTATGGAGATGGGCACTCACAATCTCAGAATGCCTTCCCCCTCTCCACCAAAAAAGGTCGTTTTGATATTTAGGTGGCAACTGGGAAAACTGAGATGCTTCTGGAGTTCAATCTTTTTACCCTGACAGGCCTGGTGAAATCCTGTCATCTCCTCATGCTATGCCCCAGTCACTTCACGTGACTAATTGCATCAGTCATCTCCTCTTCTGCCATTACAAAGTCCAAGATTATTTCCGAATTTGCTCATGTTGTGATGCAGTTGCTCCCTACAAACAATCAGCATGGCCTTTTTGTGGGGGGAGCCTCACCTAAAACACACAGCACACTCTCAATTAATGAACACTTTAAGTCCAATAACACAGAGGGGTTCAGTGCCATCTTGATCACAGTCAGTTGGACTGTGATCAAGAATAATGGAGATTTTACCAAAAAAAGCTCCTTTCTTTTTTCACATTTTGCTTCCTTACCTCAAAAATACACCTCACCTACATGAGACAGGGAAGAAAAAGGAGGAAAAAAGAGAAAATGTCAGGTGTTAAGCCTGCATTGGAAGATTACAGACCAGTAAGCACAGAGGAAGGTGGAAAGAGGAACTGCAGCTATTTTAATCATGTTTTATCTCTACTGGAAAATAGAAAGATAAATTAGACTAGTAGACCTGCTACAGAATAGAACAGAACACAGTATTAGACTCTGAGATTTTTAAACTGCTTATAAAAGTTTGTGAAATACAGAATTTCTTCAGTGATCACCACACGGAGGTTATTGCACTGACAGGTACCTTGAGTAGTTGCAGTGGTGAACCTACTCTGGTAGCAAACTGGCAAGGGAAGAGGCCTGCTAAACAACAGAGATAATCCAGCATTACCAAGTTTAGGAGGTCATGGAACAGTCTGTGCTTCTGAACTTATGGCACTCAGTGGAGGAAAAGCCCCAGATGCACATGTTTGTGTTTAGTGTAGTGGAAAAGCTGTGATCACCTCAGCTGGTGCTGGGCCATCACCCTTGCTCATATGAGAGGCACCTTTCTCCAGCAAAACTCCTAAATGCAACTGTATTTATTCACTCTGAGTAGCAGTCAGTGCCTTTAAGTAAGGAATTCACCAAGTCAGAGGAGGCTGCAAATCCAGTGATGTAGGGTGGCAGAGTTTCACTTGACCTCTCATTAGCCCCAGTCAAGCCAGTTTATTAAACAAAGTAAACCACCAGGACCACGGGACGAAATAAAATATATATCTGAACTGGAACTTTCTCAGAAACATTTTATTTTCTTTCTCTTCTCTTCCCCACAGAATTTTTCAAATCAGCAGCATAAAAATATTCCAGTTAATGGACAGAATCAATGTTTCAGAGAGTAGGGAAGACAATGTCCCAGAGAGCTAGATTACCTCATGACTCTCTGGAAGAGAACCCAGCTTTTTGTTTTGGTTTGATCTGGGTGTTTTTGACCAAACACAGTTGTGCTGCCCTGATGGAAACAAATATTCATTGATTTAATTGAAATTTCTCCCCACCTCAGGAGCATGAGACTGGCGTTTTACTTTGATCACATCCTTTGTAGTGATGTAATCATTGCAGGTTTTTTTGTTTATTGGTGAGTATTTTTGTGGGTTTTTTTATTTTTCCCCAAAGTGCTTAATTCATTTGTTATTAGAAGCCCTTAGAAGAGCATTTGTCTGTAAGGGATTTTCGGTCTGTGTCTAGATATTACCAACGGACATTGTCAAGAGACCATTTCACTTTGCCTCAGCTGTTTCCTTTGCTACAGCTGTTCTTAGTTCCCTCTTCACATCACAGAGAAGTTACAATCTTCTGTTGGGGAAACAGGTAACTTAAAGCAGCTCAGGGAAGGGCTCTGCAGAGTATCAGTCTCAGGGGACAATTTCAAAACTCAGTGAGTAAACATGGACTTCACAAAATAACAGTGTTAGGCACTTCTGGGCAAGACACAAGCAAGGACAGCATCTCAGGCTGCATCCCATGGGATGTGTTCCTTGAGCTCCAGTGGCACAACCATGAGCTGAGGGTGCTCAGCACCTCACAGGACTGCAGTGTCACTGCTACCACTATTCTGCTGTTACACCACTAGTTCAGTTTGAAAGAACCTGACTGTTTGGTCCCATCTGAAAACTAGAATTCAATTTAGTCAATCAAAACCTTAACTGGTTCTGCAGCATTCAGTTGAACTTCTATAAACCAAATTTATCTTTGTGTGTGATCTAAGTGATATTGAGTACAAGGCTACTGAATAATGAGAGAAAAAATAGACTATGATTTAGTTATTAGCTCACCAGCTACATCTAACTCTTCAAAATTACACTGTTTTGATGCAATCATGTGTTGTATCCCTTTATACTGCTGCCTTCTTGCAATTCCATCAATATTCTCCGAAGAGCAGCAGACATTAAAATCATTTTAGTGTGTCAAATTGCTGAATGTAAAGAACTTTGAAGGAACCTTTTCTTTATCAGTATATACATTTTCTTGTAGGTTCTCCCATGACCTCATATGAAGTGGTTAGGTAGCACTCTTTTTCTGTGGGATAAGAAATTCCCAGTCACTCATCACTCTCATGGTAGTCACATTTGTGTTATGAAGCAGAATCTTTGAGCACAATCATTTTAAGATGCCTGGGTAGCTCGAGGGACAGAAATAGAGTCCTTACTGGTCCCACAAGCACAAGTCCCTCTAGCTGCAAGGAAGTTTGTTAGCAGAGGAAATGGGAAGCCAGGACTTTCCCGTGCTGTAATCTGTGAGAGACAGACTGAGTGCAGATGAACGCTCCATGAAACAAAGCATTTAGGCAGGCACTTAAACACTTCCTCTGCTGTGCAACTGTAACACTGCACACCAGACGTCTTTCTCTTCCTTTTTCCTGAGCAGGAATATGGCACCTAGGGCTAAATCTAGTACCAGATACAGCTGTTTAATATTCAGTTAGCAAGAAAAGAGAGTAAAGCTGGTATTGCACATTGTAATTGCTTCGACTTATTCTGAGTTTTCCCAGTTGATTAAAAGATAATATTTTTTATGTTCAGCTGATAAACCCCGTGCATGAGCTGGAAAACATTTGGTGCCTGTTTATACCAATCTGGATCCAGTCCCATCTGAGACATCTGGGTTCCTGGAGTCACAGCTTAGGTGCCTATTATGTTAATGATCAGACTAGACAGCTTTTCCCCATGACCACACCGCCTCTGCAGGATTGCATCACAAACCAGAGGGACTTTTTAAATACATGCTCATATTCTCCTGATTGTAAATTATTCCTGTCTCTGGCAGTGAATGAGCTAAAAAAGAGAAAGGAGCAAAAATAGTCTTCTCTTGTGAGGTGCTAGGCTGCAGCTCTGAAGCTTAGACCATATTTCTGACCTCAGACTTCTCGTATGACGTTAAGCTGATACCATTAAACTTCAGTAATTTCATATGCAAAAAGCTAAGTTGGAAATATTTTTACAATGTCTTAAAAAACCACTGGTGCAATTGCTGCTCCAAGCACCTTGCAGACTAAGTCATAGATGGGAGGAAAACACAGATGCTGAGATCTGCTGTATACATGGGCTTTCTAGCACCCAGCTAGTCCTAAATCAACAAACCTGGGAACAAAAGTGGGAGCAGCACAGTGTCTCTACTATGTGTTACACAGTGAGGTTGATCACTTGGAGTTGGTTTCTAGCTTGCCTATGAGCCCTTGGCCTCTGACAGGTAGCCATTCTTTCTGTCCCAGGACACACATCCTATAGTCCCCTGGAAATTTGGTTTATGGTGCTGTACACTCAACAGCATGTGTACTGCCCAGTCAATCTGCTTGGGTCATCTCCTGCCTGGCTGGCAAGATGTAAGAGAGAGACTGGGGGAACTGCAGTGGAAGCACTGGGAACATAGCAGAGAACAGGGGAGCTGGAAACAGGGAGGAGCCCAGAAGTTTCACACTGAGAAAGATCCAGTGGGAAATGCAGGGCACACAGAATGCAAATCAGGAGAAAATTACAATTCATTAGTTACACTGTTCACAAAGCTCTGTTTTTCAATTATATTTTCTTCTCTTCTAAGAAAAGATGAATAGTACCTGCTCCTTCAAGCTCCCATTATGTTGCCATTATTATTTTAATCTTAATTGTTTATCAGTTGAATTTTACTTTAAAAGGCTGATGGGGCAGATTTTGAGAATACAACATTTCTGTGGTTTGCTCAAAAATTACCTAGCCTAAGCAGGAATGTGAGATGTCCTGGGGAACCATGTGAGAGCAGGGAGAGGCATAAGGGCAGTGAGCCAGTCATGAGTGTGCATGCATCTAAATGGTTTTAATGGGGTCACTTCTGTCCTAAGGCACAACATGCTGCTGCTCGGATGACAGACTCTGCCCCTGAGCTTGTGAAAGGTTTTGCAGCTGAGTGTGACAAGCTTGGGTTTAGTGCAGAGGGGGCTGCACTCAGGACTTCATTGTGGCCAGATGGCAAAGAGGGGTATGTGTGCCCATTGGAAGACTGAATAGCTACTAAGGAACAAGGCAGAGAGTAGGAGACCATGGTTCAGAAAAAGACCTTGTGTCTTGGAGGACTACGGGGATTTGGACAAAGGTTTCAGAAGAAGTGGATTGTTTGGGAAAGGCTGCAAAGAGACAACATTACAATATAATGTCTGTCAGTGAGAAGGAATGGCTGCAGCTTTATTCTGCAATAAGCATTTAAATTGTTCAGTGTGGAATGTTTTAAAACCTTCCTCATCCTCACTAGTCAGCTAATCACCCAGTGATTCTGTTTTCTCTTTTGTGTCATGTTCTTCTGTTACTGCAGAGAAATAGAAAATATACTTTTAAATTAAGAAACTGTAATTGGGTAGACAATAAACAACATGAGGTGGTCCAAACACGTAGCTGTTTAGAACTCTCCTCATTTAGAGCCTTTCTTACAAAAGCATTTGTCAAATACTGTTCCCTCTGCACTACTGTCAATCCCTGCCATGAGAATATCTCAGGCAGCTGTAGGAGAATTTTGTTAGAATTAATCACTGATCACTTTCATGTAAAGGCTTTATTATTCCAAAAGAGGGTAAGGGACACACACATACATATAACACCCAGAGCTTTAGGGTCAAAGAAGTAAAAATAATGGTCATATAAGCTTCTCCCTCAGGAATAAAAAAATACAGGCATTTACTAATCAAAAATGGTGGTTTTTTTTTTTATTTTTGTGTTTGTTTACTTTTGCTAATCTTTAAAAATGCTTAATACATTGCTTGTAATCTTCATGATATACTTTAATGCAGAGTTAACCCTTGAAATTCATTAATTGACTTTATGTTGCATTAAATGCTGCAAACAATTCAGTCTCAATATTCTACACTTTTATCTCTGCTATAAAAAAAATCTATTAGCTTTACTTGGCTCAAAACCAATACAGTGAACTACCCTTAATTATTAATAATCTGTTTCCCTTTAATAAAACTTTTTGGTCCTTTACTACAGTAGGATTAAGTATTTATTTGGTGTGTAGGGTTCAGAGCAATACAGTGCACTTTCTCTGGGAAAGAATCCAAACATAACTATCTACTTGATATCAACCCAAGGGATTTCCTAAGGGAATGGGAGTATCATTTCAGGGCCGATCATCAGTGGTTTAGGAGAATGAGACAAATTTGTGTCTGGGGAACAGATGCCTCAGGGTTTGTAAATGTGTGAGAGGACCTTTCCCCCCTCGGTCACCAGTTCAGGTCCATCCAGCACAGCAGTGACTGGAAGCTATTAAACATCTAATGAACTTCTGGGGCCTCCTGAAACAGGGAGTGGGATTCCTAACAGACACTTGCTAACATCTTGGAGCTACTCCTACCCAAGCTGAAGCCTCAACAGCAATACATTGACACAGAAACTGGTAATAAGCATGGTGGAGTGAAGAACAACATTTCATTTGCTAAGTGCAGTGAGCAGGCTGCTTCTGGGCTGGCAATCCAGGTTTAGATTTACTGCTGGCACTTTCTTGTTCTTTAAAAGAAAGAAAATGACATATTATAAAGCACTGCATTATGTAACCTTTCCTCACAAATGCAATCAGAAGGGCTCTGAAGCCTTACAAATCCACATTTGCAATGTCTCAGGCCTTGGAGAAGATAAAGGAGTAAAGAAAGATTTTTTTTATTTTATTTTTTTTTAATGCTTAGAGGCCAGTTCTGGGAGTCCTGGGACACTTGAACTGCTACATGCTGCACATCCAGCTTTTGGGCAGGTCTGCTAGGAGAAAGAAGAGACAAATGCTGAGCATTACAACCACAAACCACAGCTGTTGATGGGAATTGGCAGGAGACCAGGGAATGCTGGGAAGCATAGATGGCCTGCAGCAGAAGGTAGGGCTGAGCAGGGCTCTCTGGCACTTGATGCTTTTTTATTCATGTCCTGGTGCTTTTCCATCCTGGCATCTGGTTTCCGTGACAGCACAAGGGAGGGACGGTATGGTGCAATTTTATGGTATGTTCTCCTGGGCTATGTTGGCACTTCCTCGGGTAAACATGCCTCGCCTCAGGCTCAGCTTCACTGGGTCCCTGGGTTCAGATTATTTGCAGTGCTTTAGTTTGCCGACAGCTCAGTCCAGTTGTCTCCACATTTCATTTGAGGAGGAGGGGGTTGAGACTTGCCAAGTGTCCTCTGCTCCCTCAGGACAGAGCCATGCTGAGGGCAGGGACAAGCTCTGGCAAAGCCCTGTCCATCAGTAGAGCTGCCACCAGGAGAGCACGTGATGGGGCTCATAGCCCTGTGCTCCAGTGCAGGAGCTGATGAAGCTGGAGCCAGACTTTGTGCCACAAGACCTTGGATGTACCCTGGTGCTCTCATTTCCTTGCACCCTTTTGAGTGGAAGCTTTTTGGGGTTCTTTTTATCCAGTCATATGTTGCATGTCTAAACTGTGCTCAGATTCAGGCATGGGCTTCTGAATAGTGAAGTAATATAAGTTGCAAAGACCATGCAAGTTCTAATGTCTGAAAAAGGATGAGTAAAAAAAAAAGGGAAGGTTTCTGTAATGGGATCTGCTGCTCACCCATTTTTGTTACCGGCATGTGCAAATCTTGCTATTCCGGTCCATTATATGCAACAATCTTATACTCAGTGGCAGGTGAAATGTCATACCTCGGGGTAAATTTTCACTGCAGTAGGCAGAGAATTTGTCCTTTAGACACCCTTAGTATTAATGGGACATTGATCCAGCAATTTAAACTCCAAGAGATACAAATGTCTCATGTGGGACCACTTTCAAATGTGTTGACATTTTGATTCACAAAATAAGATACTTTTAGAAACAAATGCAAATTCATTTCATTCTAGATTTGAGGTCAGCTGGATACTGGAAGAGAAATGTGTAATGAATGTTTAGTATGTTCATCAACTATCTTTTAATCTCTCTACACTCAAGGGATAAAAATGACATCAGAGAGAGGAAGGACAATTTCTAACATTCTCTGTATTAACTAGAGTATCTTCTCATGGGGCTGGAACCTAAATTCACCTACTGCACTTGCAATATTAGTGTCTAGGGCAAAATGAGGCTCTGGGACAAGGGACCGAATTTCAGTGACCTCTGAAAATATGTCTTTCACACATGGGATATGCTTTCATCTCCGAAGAGTTCTGATCCTGCTGAGATCCACTGGGGAAATTGTCAGTGTTTTACTGATGTCAGTGAAATTCGCAGTAGTACTGGAGCCCAACAAAATAGTGCAGGAAAGAAAACAAAACAAAGTAAAAACATACCAAGAGGGGGTAGCTTAATTTGTTCCCAGGCCAATGCTCTGCCTGCTCTTCCAGCTCAGAAACTATTCAGCTCACTATGAGAAAGATGATCTAAAGAAATATTTAGAACACACCACAACTGCCTGACATACAGTGAGTAGGTCAAACCTTAAGGAACACGGCAAAGCCTGAATGCTTGTCTGGGCTCCATACTGCAGAAGAGGATAAAGCAGATATGGAACAACTTTGGAGAAAGACCAGCTTGGCAAGTTGGTGGGTCTGAGTTGGGTGTGAACTACCACCACCCACCTTTGGACCAAGGCTTGGGGGGCTCTGCCATGGCTGCAGGCAGGGCACTGGGGGCAGAAACATGGCTCGCCTCCCTCCTGTGTCTCTGCACACCTGAGCAGGTGGTGCAGCTCCCAGCAGAGGGGAGTGAAAGGGGAGCTGCTCCTCGTGCTGAACCTCAGCAAGCAGGGCCAGCAGGGGATTGCTCTGGTTTCCCCCAGAAGCAAGGACATCTCCAACTGCCTCCCAAAACTCCTCCAGCAGCAGGGCTGACGAGAGGCTGCAGCATGCTGGGCACATGGGTACTAATGTGGATGGGGTGTGTGTTATTATTCCACAGGGGGTTTCACAGGAAGCCCACGGCTCCTCTCGAGTAGACTTGAGCATCCCCTGTTGCAGAAACCCCAGCTGGTGAATGTCACCTGACGGGGACATGGGGACTCGGATCATCTCATGCATGAGGAACCAGAGGAGGAGAACAAATATAGGGGAAGTTTCTCACCAAAGTCCCCGTGCAGAGCAGACTCTGCTCTTCCCCTTCCCCAGCAGGGCTGGTGCAGACAGGGTTGCAGTTCTGGGAGCCGCTGTCCAGGGGAAGTTACACCAATTTGGGCACTGACTGAGAACGCAACTTCCCTCGCAGACACTTGTACAGCAGTGCCCAACAGAGCTAAGAGGAAGAGGAAAAGCCCAGACACTGTGCAACATGCAAATTACTGTATTCAGCTCTATGAAAACTACCCAGGAACAAAATGCAGCACCGGGCAATGTGCTGATAGGGAATGATCTGTTTGGTGGCCTTGGATCAGATAGTCTTCTCCAAGGGCTAAGGATAAGTGCTCCAGCCTGCCAGTGGGCTCAGCGGGCACTCAAGCTTATCAGGATCAGGCCTTTTCTACGTGCTCACTTGAACATAGCATTGTCCTTCTGGGCCTCTGCTCCTCTTTCTTGCTTCCTCAAACTGACTGGCATCTGCAGGAGTCTGCAGGGGGAAGAATTTACTGTTCCTGTGCCAGCTGTGTGATCCCCTGGGAGCCCTGTGCAAAACCAAGTGGGGTGGCACAGTCACCATACAGGTGGCCTTTTCCCACAAAACAAGAGTTCTGAGTACATCCACCAAGTGTTTCTCACATCAGGTAGTTTATTTTTTAAGAAAAAGATGACAGACCAAACAGAACCTCAACAAGTTTTAAAAGACCAGGTTTTTTTGTATGAACAGCAGCTACAGGTCCTGGGTGCATTCATACCCCAATGCATAAATGTACTTTAGAGGTGTTGTGATTCATTGTTATGTCCAGGCATACAGGGGCGTAGCAGCAGACCTAAAATGGGTGCAAGTGAGCTAAAGCAAGTTTTGCTCATAAATGCAATTATGGTAATACCAGTAACCAGGATGTATCAGCTGTGGATTCTCGTCACAAGAAGTCCTGGTATAAGATTTGCAACTTGGAGGCACTCCTAAAACCATCTCCTTTCAAGGCAGTAATCCTGGGAAAGAAACGTGGTCCTAGTCCTTAAATAGAGATGGGAGTGGCATCTTCATTCACATTTGATGGATTGCTGTAGGCCATTGCCAGTGATATCTGTGATACTCAGAGTGCACTGAACAGAGAACACTAACATGTACAGTAAATATTTCTTCATGCTTCAAGGTAAGCAGGATGTTTGACAGACCCATTAAAGCACAGAAGATGGTGTTTGGACGTCAGCAATTCCTTCAGTGAGAGTTAGGATTCACAGGCAGGAGCACCTGCTCTCCTCAGTTCTAGGAATGCCAGAAGAGTGCTGGGAATTGGACTCCTATTTTTCACCTATAAGTTTTGTTGACTGATTCAGACCAGCCACCATGGAAACCCAAATCATCCCTAGACCTTGCAGACCACAGAGATACTCCCCATCACACACACTCTGTCCCTGTGTCTCTGGCAGGACACTGAGTTGGTGGAACATAAATCATCCATCATGTAACTGCCCTGATGCCAGCAGCTGTTCACTGCCAGGAGCATGCTGCTGGATGAGGCCTGCAGAGACAGCCTCCAGTTGTCCCTCCATGGGATAGTTCAGTGGAGTCACAACCCAAGGAAACAAGCCAAGTCCAGGTCTTCTGTGGCTTTTCCATTTGGGGATGGTCCCTGCCCCTTGCCTGAAGCACCCTGCACACCTCACAAGCCTCTAGTATAACCCCTGCCAGAGGCTTCTGGGCAGCAACGTGCCTGGCACAGTCCAGCCCTCCCTGGTTTTGCACCCTGCATGCTCTGGTTGGGAGAATGGTGCAAGGAGTCTGAATCCAGTTCTGCCACCCAGGGTGAAGCTCTGCAGCCACCCCTGCCCACTGACAGCCTGACCAGAGCCATCTCTGGTGCTGTTAAGGGAGGGAGGTCACCAGTTTAACTGCACTGGAGCAATGCCAGCCTTTTGAGTAAACTTTTCAAAGCTGCACTAAGGCATTGTTTAGCTTTGATTTCCAAGTGACCTCTGATTCCTCTGGATATGCTAAGGGTGCAAGAACATTCACTCCCAGGAGTTTGACTTTGGCAGTGGGCACAGAGCCTAGCACGGCAGTTCCCAGGGAAGACGGGAGAGAGATGAAGGCTCTTGCTGTTCTCCCTCCCTCAAACACATCACCTCACCAATCTACTGTACACTTTAACTTGCACAAATAAACCTGTTTGCATGGGTCATGCTGCGAATGAAAACAACGCCAGGATGTGAGAAGAAAAAGAGTCTGCGAAGAACCAAATCACCCGAGAGTTATTCTAGTGAGGTGAATAATTCAGCAACCAGTTTTTACTGCAGCCCTGTTAACAGAAACACAATTACAGAAAAGGAAAGTAAACCACAGCTGGGAAGAGGAAACAAGTGTCTTGGGGGCTCCTATCTCACCGAGGAAATGGTGGGTGGATCCGGGCCCCAGCATGGGACTCAGGCCGCATCCAGGGCTCTGACAACAAGTGACCTTAGCATGATGCATCCAGAGCTGCACTCACAGCAGTTGAGCAAAGAAATGAAAGGAGTGTGGTAAAAATGCTCTGGCTGTTGCTAACACTTCACAGTGCTGAAAGTAGCACTCAGTATTGGCACAAGGTCAGTGGTATCTGCACAGCTTTCTGCTAACTGGTGACTGAGCCCTGCGGGAAGTGAAGCTGCAAGGACAGGATTTGGACGAGGCGAAGGAAGTGTGAGCTGCAAACCTCTGCTTGCCTTGCTCAGCATCAGATGAATGTTAATTCTCTGCTGGTTTGCACAGCCACAGACAGGCCTGTTCCTACTAATTTTAGCCCTTACCTAATTTAAAACTACAGACATGTTATTTTCATCGTGGTAGTTTTTCCTCTTTTTAACAGGTTGTAAGCTGCCAGATGCACTCTGTGTGGTTAAGAAACTGGTGCTGTCCAAGGGGAGGTGAGAAACGTTTTGTTAAAAATAAAAGGGAGACAGAACAAAATTCACATTAAAACTTGGAGCTACCTTAGCTGCCTGTGCTTTGCTGAGGGCCTCTGGCCTGGCTGTATTGTGGTCTGGAGATACACCTTCCTCAAACCTCAGAGGACCCAGCCCAGTGTGCGCGGCTGTCTCCCAGCACACGCAGAGGTTGTGCTGTGCCCCATCATGAGCGTAACATAAAATCAGCTGCACTCTCTACCTTCACTCCCTCCACTCATTCACCTACCCCACTTACATGTCTTTGGTCCTGCTGCCCAAAAATACACCTGCACCCAGACCTCCTCTCCCTGCCACTGCACCTTTCCCCTGATATGGGCAAGCACCTTCTCCTCCCTCTTCTCCTCCCCTCACACCTGCATCTGTCGCCCATCTCCCAAAGAGGTGAGCACTAGATGAAGTGCTGAGCCTGCCCGCAGTGGGAGGCAACCCTGTGCTAGAAATGGGTGTGAAAATGTGGTGAAATGAGGAAACATTTGTGAGAGGAAGTGAGTGGGTGGAGGGAAAAGCCTGGAGTGAACAAAAATCAACAAATAACACATTGAAACTTGAGCTCTGAGTGCTCAGGGTGGGTAAAAGTACACCAAAATACAAAAAAAAAGAACACACAAATTACTACCAGAATGCAAATATTCTATGTTAACATACACCTAATGTATACTATGGAACAAAGTACTGAAAATAAAGAGGAGGCTCAAAATAAAGAAGATGTCTTAAGATCTAATGCCTTAACAGGAGCACAAGTAGCTCCAGTGAGGGTGAAAAAGAGAGGCAACAGACCATGCACATACATCTTACTGGATCTAGGTTACTAGATCTCAAAGTCCAAACGGATTGATGGTCTCACTAACCAGACATGGATGTTAACAGTTGTTAACAGACTGCATGCCTCTGTAAATTTTAATTTAGTACTTTCAAGTAAAGCATTTGAAGGATAATATAAAAAAAAAAAAAGGAAGTTATTTCTAATACAAACAAAATGGAAGTCCAGCTCTGTTGTTTCTGATACAGAAGTAATTCCTTAGTTAAGATTTTTCCCTGACAGATGTAGCAATGCAGGGACCTAGGAGTACAATTCCCAGCTTTTCAGCTTATTGCATGTGCATTCCTGACCTGTAAACCTTTCCTTCCTTTCTCTAGCCTTGCAGAGCAAGATTGACAGTGCTGTTTTCAGCAACACACCAAAAAAGTCCCTTTTTTTCTCTCCCTAAAGGACAACAAAATTGGCCCAAAGGGCTGTACCAGAAGCCAGCCAGTTTTGCCCTCTGAGAATCAGCCCACACAACCACAGCTCCCACTGGTGAGAAGTTATTCAGACAAGTCTCTCCTTTAACCACTCACACAGTGAGTTGGTTTCATCCAAGTTGCTGCCATGGTCATGGGGAATGAACAACAGACAGGTAAACAGCTATTATGGCATGCACAGAAAACTGTCCAGTTTTGGTTGCATCTCATTCCTTCCCACACATTTCAAACCAACCTGTTCCACAGAGATCCTCAGAAGAGGTTCCCTTCCACACATAGTACGACTGCCCATACCACTTCCATTTTAAAAGAGTAACAAAAGCAACCTGGGAGTTGTCTGTATATTATTCCCAAATTTGTCAGTGGAGAAGCCCAAATGTACTCACTTGGCATGACACTGCTCCCTCTGGGGCTACGGCGAGCGAGCACTCTTGGAAAGCCGGCAGTGCATCCGTGCCACGGGTTACAATGATTGCTACTGACAGGTTCTTCATGGTATCACAACAAATTAGGTCACAGATTAGATTTTCATAGCACAGATTACAACTTGTGTCTACATCTTTTTCTTAAATAGAGAGGGTTGTGGCCAGGAGGTTTGACCTCAAGATTGGGAACAAGGCAGATGCTTGGGACTGGGGGGGGGGGTCCTATTTCTGGTTGAGATAAAGACTATCTTAGCAAGACTCAGATAAAATTACTAGTTTTCTGCTGTAGTCAGAAGGCTTGGTATTTTTACCTTTCTATCCAGCAAGCCTTTGAGAAATGAGTTCATCCACTGGATACCCTGTGGTAAATCTTACAGCACTCTTGCAAAACAGCAAACCCAGCTTTAGAAAGAAATTTTAGAAAAAATGAATTTTTATGATAGAAATGCAGCTTGCAGCACCTGAAAAACTGCTGTGCATGGAAACCAAAGCTACCTATTAGACTTATCCCACCTATTACCACAAGGTCACAGATACACTCAGTTTGAGCATCTCTAGTGCAGAAATACCTCAAGGGATTAAATTCATGTGTGTAGTATTTGTTTTAAAATATAACTAGCAAAGACAGTAATAGAACTCAAGCACCAAAAAAAAAAGAAAAAAAATAATTCCAAGCTATATCAAGCTCCACACAGAGCAGCACAGAACAAAGGTTTCCAACAGCTGAGTAACTGCAGACACTGTGCAAAGTGCTTCCTACCCACTGTGAGCTACAGCCCTGCTGCAGATTTGAAAACCAGCTCCAGCAACTGTGTTCCAGCAGACTGTCAGGGCTGTGTTCTGCTCCCAGCCACCTCCTCTCTCAGAGCTGAGCTGCTGCAAGGGAGAGAAGGCTCCTGGGAGCCACTGAGCTGGATTCAGCTCCCAGTGGAACTGTGCAGGTCTGCATGGGGGCAGTGATTCAGCTGATAAGCAGTCTCGCAGCCATGGTAAGCACTAAAAGAAAACCTAAACCAGATGATCAGAAGGACAGGTCTTGGACTGAATTAACCTCAGAGACAAGTCTTTCTATGTCAGGGTTGAGAGAGCGATGCAGGAATGACCTTCAGCTTATAGAAAAAGTCCTGATACCACAATGGAATCACCTTTGTGCTTGAGTAGCCCAGAGACCTACACTGGCTCTCTATGGAGCCTCTGGAGCATGTACTTACTCAGCCAGAGCAGGGCTGCTTATTCCTGCAGGCAGACCAACCTCTAGTCCCTAATCAAGCCCCTGAGGCTGTCTGCAGCCAGAGGACACAGCCTGTCTGCCTGTTCCCAGGGCAGCAAGAGGAGCACATGATGCTGTGCCTGTGCCCTATCTGCAGGTTTAGACAGGCTGGTGCTCAGCACCCTCCCCTCGGCCTCACACCAGCCCAGCTGCCAACACTGCTGGCCTGAATCATCGCCTGTGCCTTTAGCTCCCAAGCAATCTCACACGTCACTTCAGCAGTTTTTCACAGGAAATATGCTTTTACTTTCAAAATACTCTGGGCCTTGTTTTCCTTCAACAAGCACAGGAAGTATCTCAAATACCAGTCTTTATTTTTGTGAGCCACTATGTATCCTCTGATACATTTGAGTACAAAGAAATAAATAGTAGTTGAGAGTGGCTGTGCTCTTCCATGCTCAGAGGAAGCATTAACGTTTTTTAACTCCCCTCAGTGCCTTAGCCTCTACCAGTGCTCTTGCTAGGCACACATGCATTTAGAGACACAGAATGAGGCCTAATAATCTTTTCCTCAAGCCTCAGCTGTGCTGTGCTGATTATTGAGAATCCATGGCACACACTCCTTGCTGAGCTGTCTGAACTATTGATCTCAGTTAGAGAAAAGGATGCTCTGGACTTTATTGGTATTGTCTTTAAAAAGTCCTGTTGGTAGAACTGTCCTACTCGATGCTGAGCACTTCATAGTCTCTCTGCAGAGCACTGCCTGAGACCTGCTCAAAAGCCCCTTCATGCCAGGGGCTCGTGCTGAGCCATGGAGGAAACCACATCACCAACCCTGGGAAAGTGAGCAGTGACAACTGTCAGAGAATGCACTAATGAGGCCTCTGGCCTGAGCAGTGTTTCCAGAGAGCAAGAATGAGCAGCAGGTAGGGGTTGTTGTCTGCAACAGCAGCTGGAGAGCATCCTGCTGCCAGGACTGGCACAGGCTCCTGATCCCTGCTCAGCAGGGAACCCAGGAGGAGCCAAATGCTGCCTCTCTCTAAGGCAAGATGACCCTGAGCAGTGCCAAGCACTGAAATGACCCAGGGTGTCTGTGTGCACCTGAGAGGGTCCTTCAGAGCACATGTAGGCATCATGAACAATTCCCAGCTCCCTACAGCATCAGTTCTGGTCTCCTCAACATTAAACAGGCAGCAGCCACTGCAAACCTCATCTTCAGCCAAGCCCTGAAACAGAGGACATTAAACTTCCACCAAAATCCCACATCTCTTCAAAGCACTTCTCAGTTTGGAGTGCAGATGTGGGGTTTTCTTTGTTCAAATGAAATAAAAGGGCCTTCTTACTGTTTTAATCACATACCTAACAAAACACTGAATAAGCATCATCCTCATGGCTTTTTGGGTCTTAAATTAAAGAATGTATACACTTTTTACATATATTAAAAAATGGTTATTAGGGATAAGAGTTCATTTTTAAATGGTGAAAGGGTAACTCTGCTCCAAACCATTGAGCCAGGTAATCTTCACTGTTTAGGGGCTCCTCTGTGCTATTCTTTTTCTGCACTAACCCTTTTGAAATGCTACAGCTTGCTCAGCAGAGGGGTAGTTTTCACACAGAGTCACGATCACAACCACACCACTGCTCCTCCCCAGATGAGGAAGTACCAGACCCCCCAAAGCAGAAGTGTTCACCCTCTCACCAGCCAGTCCAGCACATTTCTGCCTGCTGGGCTGAACTTTTAGGTACATTATTTGCGTGAACGACTAGTAAGTCTTCAGCCTGACACTGCAATCTGTACAAAAAGCCTCCATCCAAGATGGTTACTGCTGCTCCCAGCCCAGGACGGCCACAAACAACATCCATGGCGCACAGGACCAAACCATGGCTTCCTGCTGAGGCCGGTCAGCCCAGCGTGCTGCTGCTGGGCTCCAATCCGGCAGGGACTGGCTTGGTGTCAGGGCTGTCACACCGCTCGCTGGATCTGCCTGGACCCAGGGCACACAGGACTTCCCGTGCCCGGCCTGTCACCCCCTCGCAGGCAGGAGCAGATCCGCCTCGGCCCCTCCTGACCCGGGCGGCCCCGCAGTCCCTGGGCCCTGGAGGAAGCAGAGCTGCCTCCGGCCGCCCTTGGGCTCTCTCCGCGGCCCCACAGACCAGCCGGCGCCGAGGGAGGCGGCCGGGAAGGCGCGGGCAGCGCTGAGCATCCTCTGCGGGGCTGCGCCTTCCCGGCCGGGATGGGGGACAGCGGGGCGGGGGCTGCCCCGGGTCCTTCCCGGCTCCTCTCTGCCCCGTGGCTCCCCACGGGCGCCCACCCCACGGCTCGGCTCCGGCTCCTCCCGGCTCCTTAGGCGATCCCCATCTCCCTCTCGCTGAGCCGCCCCGCTCCGCCCGCCCGGAGTGCGCGGGCAGCCCTTACCTGGGCGCGGGGCGCAGCCTCGTCCCTGCGGCTGCCGGCGGCGTCACGGCCGCAGGTTGTGGCTGCGGGCGGCGGTGCCGCATCGATATAAAAGGAAGCGGCGCGGGGGGAGGGAGAGGCGGCCCCGGCACCTTCGCCGCGCCCGGCCCCGATTCCCGGGCCCCTCACAAGCTCCCTCCCCGCCGCCTCCGGAGCAGCGGCTGCGGCTCCCCGGGGCAGCCCCCGCGGGCCAGCGGCACTCACGGCTGGTCACCCCGCCGGGCCGGGGGTAAGGGATGAGCGCAGGTCAGAGCCTTCGCATCAGCCCCCACAGCCATCCCGGGGGGCCAGGAGAGACCCTTCGTGAGGAGCCAGATACGGCCCTGCCCTCACGGGCTGCTCTGGGCGAGCGCGCACGAAACACACACAACACAGCACGGGCGAGGCTCTGCAGCCACGGGAAGGGAGCAGCCACATGCCGGAGCACCTTGCAGACTTCCAATGTGTGTAACAAAACCCAGCCGTCTCCATCAGTCTCATGCCTGCAGACTCTGCTGGAGCTGCCCTGGCCCGAGCAGCACCTGGGGCTGCAGGTTTGTGGCCAAGGAAGGAGTGACATCCTGGGACGGGGCAACTCCAAACGCAGGTGTTGGTCCCTGCTATGGTCAAGGTCTGGTTATCCAGCCTGGCAGCCAAGCCACTTCAGTGAGACATTGTCTGTAAGACTAGCTTTGGAGGATTGAAGGAAAAACTCGACAAGGCCTAATTTCTCCTTCAAACCCCAGGAGCTCCTTCCATCTCTAGAGCTACACTTAAGAGTCCAGAGCAGTTGTGACATCTCTGAGGCACCTTGTTCTGTTTTTTCTTCATCTTCTTCTTCCTGTTGACAACAGATGACATCTTGGTTGCAGAAGGAGTGAGGGTCCCCCCAGGACATGGCCTCTCCATCTGTTCCTCAGGAAGCTCTCCCTCCAGCAACAGATGCTGTTGTTCTCCTGCACCATCAATCCCTTTCAGTAAGGGACAGGGATTAGGTGTGGGTAACACGTCTTAAGGTAATTTCTCTAAATGGCATTTTGCTTCCCAGCTTTACTGTCAGTTGCTGGAGGGGGGCTGTGGTGCTTCAGTTTACTCTGCAGCCCCCAAGGCCCAGGCCTTGCCACAATGGCTACAAGTCCTGCCTTTTGCCCAAAGCAGAGGAGCCATGGGCAGCAGTGAGGCTGGGGTGCAGAGAAGTCCTGTAGGTATTGGGACCCCTATGCAGAAGTACTTCATTTGGTGCTTTTGAATTCCACCAGGCAAGCAGCTAAGGCTGTGGATCATAGGCAGAGCAGGTGCCTGCTCTACAGAAAGAGGGAAGTGATGACCCCTGGCAGCTCCCATCTAAATAAACATTACCAGGGGTTCCATTTTGCATGAAAAACATTTAGATGGAAGACTGCCATGGGTAAATGAGAACAACAAATCCTGCTCTCAAGGGTTTTAAAGCAAAGAGGGGTTTTCCACTTCCAAATTTCTTGTTATTTTTTTTCCCTCTCTCAAATTTCTCTACATGCCAGCAGGGAAGGCAGAACAGAAGGAGCTTTTCTGCAGGACCCAGCAGCATCTCATCCAGACAAACCTGGCTGGGAACATAAGTGCCAAGTTAAAGGATGATCTGTCCCTAAGCAAGGTGACTGTTCCAGATCTGCTCCAAGGAGGAACTGGGGATGCCAGAACCACATCTAAGGGTGGACCTGGGTCCTGTGTGATGCTGCAGCCAGAGATTGCTCTGGCAGGGCAGCAGCACCTCCTTGCTTACAGCCAAATGTGGAGGAACAGGCCCTGCTGCTCCTTCCCAGGGCCCAGCAATTACAGCAGCTACTTGCATAATGCTGACCAGATGGTCTCACTGCCCTGCTGCCCTCCCGCCCCAAGTGCTGCTTGCTAAGATGTTGCTGCTTCTCCAGGACAAGGAACCTTCACTTCACTGGAACCTGCATTACCTTGACTATCAGGTAAGTATGTGGTCAGCACAGGGGCAGTGCTCACAGGACAGCTGCTGACTCCTTATGATTGATCTTCGCATCAACAATGGAGTAATTTATACTCTTTCCAAGGTGTCCAAGCTGTGGTTTGTGATGGCTTCTGTCCCCTGCTTTTCTCACATTCTACCTTATAACACATGTAGAGCTCAGATTTATTTCTATACTCTGCAAAAGTCTTGCAACTCCCCATCTTCCAGTGTCACTTGGTGTCAGTTCACAGATGAAGATGTTTCCTGCTCTCCAGACGTCCAGACTGCCAAATTTCCCTTTTAAGCAGCTCTGTGCACCCTATCAAGGCAGGTTTAGCATTTGTTCTGTTTCTTTCTGCAGAGCTTGGCCCAGTTCCTGTAGGGAGGACAGACACTGAGAAGTATTATGGATCACAAATCTGCCCTTCATCCCCCCACTTCTATCCACAGAAGTCAGAACAACTGCAGTGGTCCTGAAATTGCTCCACAATGTGTTTTTTTTTCCCAGTGCCTGGGTGGGATTCCGCACAATAAAAAAAAAAATCTCACTTGAAATGAGAGCATGTGGCTGGCTTCAGCTCACTTACTGATCAGCTGCCTGGGGCTCTTGCTTTCCTGCCTACAGTTGTTAAAGTAGGGCTACAGCTCTGAATTCAAACCCTACAGTGAATAAAGGGAAGGCATTTGGATATGTAGATCTGGAGCCATGAATGGGAATAGATGCTGAGCAGACAAGTGATTACAGGCAGTAGAACCTTTACTTACCTAAAAAAAGTCTGCTTTGTCTTTGAGGTGTCTAAAGCAGCAAGTGGCCGCTGGTGTCAGGTCATTAAGGAAATCTGCAGGCTCCAAGGGGAAAACCACAATAAACCTCTGCTCAATCACCAAACAGCTGCTGACCTCTTTTGTGCACATTCAGCTCAAGGTGCCTTGTCTTTCCTTCAGTCTGAAGTTCAGGAGCACACTTCAGTCTTTTCTGATACCTAAGTTTTTATTTAAAGACTAGGAAACCCAGCTTGGTGGGACTGTTGACACTTACTGTAGCAGGGATGTGAGAATAGGGAGAGATGAAAAACATTACTAAAATAGGTTTAAGAGCAACTTAAGCTTGTAAGTTTGCAGGCAGAAGTAGTAAGTTGTTACTGGAGCATTCCCTGAGGAAAAGACTGGGGAAATTAATTATTTATCAAAAAACAAAGCCTAATGCTACTGTTTTTAAGGGAACAAAATTAAATACAAGAAACAATCTCCAATACAGCCATTCTAGAACAGTTGTTTCACTGCTCAGGATTGATTAATCCACTCAATGGGATTGTGAGAGAGAAATCAGATTCATAATTTCTGGTGGTAATTGAGGCACAAAATTATCTTTAAGCCTTGTGAGAAAAAAAAACTAAAAAACCCACTTGGAAATAGACCTAGTTGCACACAGCCTTTCAGAGAAGAGCAGAATGCACAAGGGGAAGGGATTTTTCTGATCAGACACTACAAGAACCAAGGTCAAACTGGTAGGAACAGCATCAATAGAGTCAACACTGGATTTAAAGATCCTGGTAAGCTTAAACCTTGTTCAAGACATCCTTTAGGTGGTGCAGAAAATGACCGATCAGCTTCCCCTCTGCTCTGACAGCTTAGCAGATGTGACAGCTGTCACAAACTTTCCTCCCTGCCCCCACCATTACAAAAGGACTGGAGCAGACATCCGCCTTGCTGCAGCCGGGAGGATCTGTTCTGTAATTTACAGAGGAACAAGGCAGAGCCTGTACCATGACACACTATCGTTTTTACTGTTCCCGAGCAGCAGCTGACCAGAACCAGCCAAGACGTGCAGGTTTTGTGCCCGCTGCAGCTCGGGGGTGGGGCGGGGGGTGTGTCAGCTTAAGCACGAGTTGACAAACAGCACTTAGCTTATCTCAAGAAACCTGAGCACTCCCTTGGCAGATGACAGAGCTGTAAATCTTGTTATGTACAGCCCTAAAAGTATCATTAAGACAACTTAGAATAGTTCGTTTGTATTAGATACAAAAAATGTTGTCTTGCAGCTATGCAGAGGAAAACTTCTTACAGTCGTTTGTGCATTTTGCATCCACCTGAAAAACCTCCAGCTGTTTCAGAAGGCCTAAAGCATCTAATAAAAGTATCCCCAAGAGCCTTAAACTCTTAAGGTGAGAAGGTCTCTGTAAGAATGTAAGGCCTGAAACTGAACTTCATTTACTTATGGACATTTGCTTCTCTGTCTAGTTCTGGTTTCATGGTACAGGAGGTTTCCCAGTCCAGGGTGTGAGTGGCATGAAACTATGTAACAGTGTGGAGAATGGAAAAATAAAATTGCTTTCTGTTGATACTCAGGTGAACTATCACACAGAACTAGAAAGTTCTGGAGAGGGGAAGCATCTGAAAACAAATCAGATTTATGCGGTTGAACTGTTTGTTTTCTGTTGTGCAGTAGGGAGCTATCTTGAGTTTCATGCTTTGGTATTTAATATTTGCACCACTTTCACTGGTATAGACTGCCAATTTTCTGTTTATCTATGAGCTTTAAGTTTGCCAGGAGAACAGTAAGGAGACTGAAACTTTAAATAACAAGGAAGTTCTCTGGGCATATGTTCGTCTTGTTCTCTGCTGCTCCAAACAGTATATGAGATATCCACCTTAATTTTGACTTAGGAAAAGAAATCAATACATGTCACTGAAGAACACATAATACAAGTAGGACAGAGAACTGAGGCTGCTGGAATCAATGCCTCTCTGAATGCTGTTATCTGAAATACCGTGACACAGTAGAAATTGATAAAGAGCATGATATTTAACCAGGCTGATTCTTCTGCCCCACATCCATATTTTCCCCCTCCAACCCCACCATGTTGAGCCTATATAGATTTGAAAGCCCCAAATACAGCAAGCAGGATGTTCTGCTGTGGTGGGTCATCACATCAGTGCCTCAATCCAGTCTGAAGAATCTCACAGCAGTCTCCTGAGCCCTGTGCCGTGGCAGCTACTATTCTTGATACAAACCAGATCTGATAGCTCCACACTCCAGCTTTTCCTCTGGCTAAAGGATGTTCTCATTGCTTTCTAGCAATTTCAAGTGACTTGTTCATTTTGGAGCAGCTTTGACAGGAATGGGTCTTAAATGAGAAACATCCAAGAACGGAGTCAGCGATGGGGGAAATACAACCTCTGCAAGCCGGGTCAGGACTGAAAGTCTAAGCAAGAGTCACTCCACCCAGGAAAGATTAGTACTGCTCTAGTTGGTGTGAGAGCTGCTGTCGGGTTGGCAGATCCTGCCCACAGACCAAGTTTGTGAATGGTTCCTTCAACCCCACAGGCTGCTGTGAAACAACACAGAGGGGGCTGGGAGCCCACAGAGCCTGCTGAGAGAAAGCAATCGAAACTCATGGACAAAACAAGTGGTTTGATGCTAACTTTAGTAAGTAACGTTTTCCAGATAAAGGCAATTGCATCCATATTTAACAGCTGTTAAAGAGATATACATTTAATTGCATTATATAAGGAGTGCTTTATATTCAAGAGAAAACATTTCAAATGTCTTAGTTCTACCTGTTTGGAATCCAGACTTTCTCCTTAGAAGATATTCCAGTTGACAAAAAGGGCCTTGTTCAGATATCTGGGATCAACTGAATACATTTATTTAAAAGCAATTTTAAATATTAAAAAAGTAGAAATTAACACATACAGTACTCAAAAACTGTCACATTAAATACATGTGAATAGACATGTGTACTGATGTTTTACCTTAACATTCAATGAGAAGTCAAGATTTTAACTAGTGGCATGACCAGATCTGATTTCTGTACACGCTGATGTACTATGTAATAAAAAAATAAATAGCAACTGTTGTTCAACAGTAAATAAGACATCATCTGCAGAGCAAACTTCCCCCTCTGGGGGCACCTTCCCCTGCCCCTCCCCCCAACCCTTTATCAGCTAATTTTCCATAAAGATTTAGACTTTCCAAATACTATGTCATATACAAAATTGCAGACAGTGGCTCATTGAGTTCAAATATAATACTGTACTTAAACTCAATCAATATCATACATTTTCAGATTTCTTATGATCCACAATAAGCCAGAATAAACAGAACTATTGTTCCTTATGGAACTCATTTAATTTTATAAAATGCATATGTATACTATTTTAAAGAGCGTAGAAAAGAATAGACATTTGACTCTACATAATTTTACATGCCTAGGTTTTCTTTATATGATTTGCATCTATCAGTTTATTTCAAGATCACTTAAAAATACAACTGACCACAAAAGTGAATAGGTTTTGTTCTTTAATGCAACTTAAAACATTGTAGTAATGGATAAAATGGAATGCTAAATAAATGCTAAACCTGACTTCCTTTCCATAAAAACAGAATAAAGTCTGAAATACTGGAGGTGGTAATACTGAAGATTAGATGCCAGCAGGCTTGCTCACTCATTGCATATTTTTTTTTGGAATTCATTGTTTTTAAAATAAATGATAAAACCATTAATAGTTGAAAATGTTTCGCTTTTTTGTGTGTGTGGGATTTAGACAGATATTTGTTTCTAAATTAATCACAAACAGAATTAAATATTCACTGACTACAGTCTTGTAAAACTGTATTAGAAATGAAAGACCTCAGAAAGTCTGAGATATGCTTTTATGAAATGAAAAACTTTCCATGCAGCCAAGACAATCTGCTTTGAAATAGCAGCACTAGGTACTGAAGCCAAAATAACATTTAAAGCAAGTAATACAAAACTACATATGAAAGTCATGGAACCCGCTACAGACAAACCATGGGAAAAACACAACTGCATGATGTTTCAAAAGATTAAAAATTATGTTAAAAGTGACCCAGGAAATTAAAGTTTCCACTAATACATTGAAGTGTTTTCTGGCAATGCAACTTTATACCAACTTTCAAGAAACCTCAGGTCAAATGCAGCCTTCCAAAGATTTTCTTAGAAATTAGTTTTGTGACATATGTCTGTTACTTTGTGCTTTGGGTTACAACTCTTACTGTCAGTTTGGTGAACTCCATGAAAACCAGCCTTATCCTTGTGATCTGAGATCTACCATTAACAGCCTGATCAAATGCATGAGAGGTCATCTTAGCTTCCACTTTTTAGAGCATTAAAAATAATTTAATTTATCCTTATATCACCACTTAAAAAATTTATTTTAGGTAACTAACTTTTAGCAAGGTTGAAGACAAGAGGAAAAAAAATCCACAAAATCATTTTTCAAAGAGCCAATTTAGCTATAAACAAATACTGTTGCAAGCTCACATTAACCTGAATAGCAATTAAGTTAAAATGTTCTTTTCCTCAAATGTAGCTATATGACTACAGTACTACTTTTGTACAAAGGCAGGTTTCAAGTAAGCGTCTAAATGCATGCACAATGTCAACAGTTAACATTTGCTAGAAGTCCTTGGTTACTAAGAATTCAGTGAAAGAAACCAGCAAATTTCACACATACCTACTAAAGAACAATATGACTAATTTTCATTAAAGTAAGTTTTCAATGAAATAAATTTGTTAATTTTTATAGTGAGGTAATATCACAGGGGAATTGCAATCACAGTTTGGCATAGGTCCACAAAATATAAACATGAAATGCTGTATGCACACTGTAAAACATTACTGTTATCTGTAAAGTCAGTGAATATTTGTCTTCATAATTACACTTAACTGAGCACTATATTAAATAAATATCGAAGTGGGTTTCATAGCTGTAAACTGCATACACTTATGAACTGCAGACTGATCTTTCAATTGTCCAAAACCATTCACTCATTCTAACTTTCTGCTAATTGTATATTGAGAATACCAAGTTATTAGGAACAGTCATTTCTGTACAGTTATGTGGGTGACAGAGACCACCGATGTTGGAAAGCTGGCAGTCCACTCCTGAGGGACAGCACAGACAGAGATGGAAGTGCTAAATGCCCAGGATGGCTTCAACAAACCCGATAAGGCGTGCCAGGTTCCAAGGCTACCATAATACTGGCAAAGGCAGAATAACACGGTATATTTACAATACATATAATTCAACCTCATGAGGTGAAACTTAAATGAATTCTTAATTTGTAACAGCAGCTATATATACAATTGTGCACAGGATTACAGGGAGGCAGCAGCGTTCGCTTTTGCTAAAAAGCCCGTCTTGCATGAAGAATGTGCAATGCTCAAGTTTAGGATTTGTTTGTTTAGACTAGTCTGACAGAATGTGCACAAAGGACACTGGAAAGACCCCTTTCCTCTCTGGCTGTCCTTCGATGTGGCCAATCTGCAACACAGGAGAAGAAGGTACAGATATACATATATATATATATAGATGTGCATGTGTACACACAGACTTCACAGACTGCACTCATTCAAAAGCAGCAGAACTGCTCACAGAGCTTCAGCAACCTCTTGGACCTCTGCTCTGAAGCAGACTGTAGATAACATTTGAATCTGTGTAAAAGAACAAAATGAAACTGCACAAGCATATTATAAATAGAACAAATGAAGCAAATTAAATCTAAAGAGAATAAAACTCAATTTTT
The DNA here is from genome assembly GCF_001522545.3 of Parus major. Taxonomy (NCBI): domain Eukaryota; kingdom Metazoa; phylum Chordata; class Aves; order Passeriformes; family Paridae; genus Parus; species Parus major. The sequence continues at coordinate 141,784,104 of NC_031769.1, forward strand.
TTTTTTAGGAAACTTACGTACATCACTGAATTTCAAGAATCTCACCAAAACAGAAGCCTGAGTTTCTTTTGTCTGATATGCAGATTTTCAGTAACATCTCTGCAAACCACTTATCTTAGTTAAGTGAATAAATCCTGAACATCTCATTGAAGGGAATTGTCTGCTATATATTTGTGAAGTTCCTTATGATACTCTGCATGTTTCACTTAAGGTGATAAAAGCCCAGCTGTTTTCTCATTGAATTAGTATGACAGTTAATGATTTAGGTGCATACTAGTGTTTATAGCACTAGTGATAAACCCCACTGAACCCACCATATTATTAAATCAGTGTTGTCTAATTAAGCATCCTTCAGCTACAGCATCTTTTGCATAATGATTATTTATAAAGAAATAGCTATTAAACTTATTCAAAGAGACTAAAAAATAATGGAATATTTTATATGAACTTTCCATGTTTAAAATGCATAATTATAAACAACTGTTGAATAGCACTGGAGCAGCAGCCCTGACTGACCACATAACCCTCTTCTCACCCCGCTGCTCACTACCTTCAGAATAATGGTGTACCTTCCTTCCTCTTCCACAGGCTTACAAAATGGGAAGGGAAAACATACAGGGTTGGCCATTTCCTCTTGGAGAGCCAAAGTTTTGAAGCATATGAATCAACAGCCTTTGTTTCCCCTCTCAAAAAAACTCAGGCTGGGGTGCTTCATGCAACTTGCTGGGCATGTCCCCAAAGGGCTTAAAAAGCCACTTTACAAAATAGGTCCAGCAGGGAATGCAGCAGTAATCAGGGACTAGGTGATATGGGCAACACAGGCACTTTTCACTGGGCACTGCTCTTTTGATATCAGCTCTTCAGCTAAGAATCTTCCACACTTATATGATGAGTGAGAGGAAAACGTAGCTGGAAACAAAACAGCAAAGGTTGTGCTGCACCTAGATTAGGGTATCACAGGCAGCACTGCAATTAGAATTTGTTTCAGTCAATTGAAATCTGTCTCATTATCCCCAGGAATAATTCTTTGGCAGGGAAATATGATGTAGCAGGGCTTTAGGGACATGATTGTCTTGGATGTCATGGGTTGTCAAGAAAGACTGGAGCCTTCATGTGAGGTTGAGAAAAACCTGGTGTTAGCACTTGAACAATGTGCAGTCCATAATAGAGTGAGTATGGTATGAAACCAGGACATGAGAGAGAAGAAGGGAAAGAAAATGTTATCTGCCCCTCATTTAAGAAGAAAACCATCAGCATATAGCATCAATTACAAACTATTCTTTAGATTTCCACCAACCCCTGTAGGTATAACTTAACATTTTGGGTGAACTGAAGATAATTACACATCTCATCTTCATGGAGGGTGTAAGTTTGTTAAATGGAGTAAGAATCACCATTTCTTCATTTAATGAAAGGCTGTATGCATTACAGAGAGGGGCATGTGTAAATAAGTGCTGTATGAGCCAGCAATAAAGCTAAACCTAGTGGGGCTGGTTCTAACAGACTCTCCAGAGTCTGTTAGCCTAGATAAAAGGGTTTTCTCTAATAGAAGTTTAAGGGCTGACTGTTAGCTCAGGCAAAAACAAACAAAACAAAAATCAAAGCAAAACAAAAACAAAACCCACAACCTACAAAGAGAAATAAAAACAAACCCTCCACGTTTGGAAAAAGAGGTTTTCCTATAAAAGTCATAAAGAAGTTATGTGGAACTGTAAAAGGGAAAGATACATACCCACCACTCTTGGTCCTCTTCACCAGTTACAATAATTACTTCTCCTTCAACAAATGTGAGTTCATCATCATTATCTGCCTGACAGTCATAAATGGTCTTCACTCGCCTAACTTTGTTTTTCCCCTAAAAACAGAATGAAGTTTGAGATGAAGGACATGAGAAACAGAGAAAAAATGTGTATGATATTAATTTTGCCTTTTAGTTGTGTTTTGTTTTACAAGAAAGTGAAGACTATCAATCACTTTCCCTGCAACTGGGAACATAGAAATCCAAAAACTCTGCTTCAACAAGGATATTAAAAAAATAAAATCAAAAGTTACCTATACAGGTGTAGATTTTTTTTCTTAAGATTCAGAACTCCCAGTAGAACATAATATGTAGTGCTTAACATGTAGCCCTTAAAAGGGCTTAAGTAACCTCTGCATCCTCTGGTTAAGAAAGTTTAAATAATGTCTTTACATTGTTCTAGTCTGCAAACACCCTCTTTCTTCTTTAATACATACTTCATCAAAAAACCCACTATGAATAGAAAATTGAATCCAGTCTCCTCTGAATGTTCCAAGAGAGGTAAGGACTGAGGAAAATGCTGCATTGAAATCCCAGTATTCCTCACAGTTTTGGTTTTGGATCTAGTACAAAAATACAGTATTCTTTGATTTCAAATCTGCTTACAGGACTGGAAATTATTTTTTTAGGGATTTTTCCATCCAAATGTTAGCAATTTCTTACTAAAATTACCTTAATGTCAGATGGCAGTACTATTTTCTGATGATAATTCACACTAGATATTCTCACAGCTCTAGCATTCTGAGTCCAAGTATTTTCTAGGTCATACTTTGCTGCATACTGCTAATTCATATGAAAAAAGCCTCAGCCATGGACTCCTCCCCAAACATATGTTTCTTATGGCAGAGAAGATGACTTAAATGATTTCCAAATAGAGTAAGTAAGCAATATTCACAGCAAAACACTCTTGCTACTTTTTATTCCTGTATTTTCATACCCACACCTCTTCAAAACCTACAGTTACTTCTTTTAACAGAAGTATCAGATAACAAGAATGCAAAAACCCAAGAAGAGCAGGAGGAGATGAGAAGCAGAAGGGCTATGAAGGGAAAAGTCAGCAGGTTTAGAGGAATTTGAGCCAAACCTAACTTCACAGAGGAAATTTCCTAGGGAGTCTTCTCTTTGCTGTTACCTACTGACTTGAAATTCCTCCATGTTGTGGCAAAAAAAAAAAAAAAGAAAAAAAAAAATCCCTACAGCTCAACAGCAGAACAGACACTGAAAAAAGCACTCACACTAAACTCAAGGTACAGAAAAATAAAAAAAAAAGTTACAGGGGGATTTAAGGGAGACAGCAGTTAACAGAACATAAAACTAAAAAAACAAAAACCCACACTCAAGACAAATGAAGAGAAATACTGAAGAGGTCATACAAGATCAAGGTTTTTTTCCTACTGCAAAGGTTTGCTGAAGTGAAAAGTCACTTCAAAGAATGCTTCCTCTTTTCTTAAAAATATATTCATATAATTTAAGCAAAATCTCATCTAGAACTAGGGACTGGAATTCAACAGGAATGAGTGCTTGGGGACAGTCCCAGATTTCAACTCCAGAGAACCTTTACAAACCAAGAGTGCTGCCTCCCAATCAATCCTCCAGTGATGAGGGGAAGCATGTACTTCTGCAAGGTAAAAATTCTCTTCTTCAGTAAAAAGAACAAAGAAATTTACATTCCTCTAAAATTAGAAAACTGTATGGAACTCAGCTTGTAAGAGCATATGAGAAATGATGGACATTACTCTGGTTCCATCAGATTTTAACATTTCATTCATTTTAACAGAGAGCAGCAAAAAGCAGCATTCAAGCTCAAGGTGTATTTAATCATGGGAAGATATAAAAAAGGATGGGTATGTAGAGAGCACATATGTTCCAGAACATATTTTGTTCATGTTCCAGAACAGTTTGTGGCATTGGTGTGTAAAGAAATGGAAGCAATTCCAGGAAATGTAATCTGCGACTAAAAAACAAATACCCACCACCTACTGACTCCCTGTACCCAACAAGTGCTTATTAAAGAGATTTTATGCTGAAAATTGAACAGTAATGAGATGCTGTGATCATTAATAATCCAACCATGCTCTTATTTACATTCAACACTTTTTTTTTCTTTAAAATTGAGTACTTTGTCTCCTTTATAGAAACCACCCCACACACACAAAAAAGAACGCTCAAGTGCTCAGTGTGATTTCAGGAGCACTCAGTGCAAGTTTTGTTTCTCTAAAAATATCTTTTCAAATCCTATAACATTGGAATTTTAAAATTGCACTTCTGATCAATTAATTTTCTAAAACTACCAATAAAAAATCTATGCTTCTCTCTTAAGAAGCTAAATAGTCAAGTCCAAGAGAGAGGTGCCCACAAGTACTGTGGCTGCTGTCGTGGGTCTCACTGCTCACTGGGATGATGCATCCCAGCTTTGTGGAGAGGATACAGCCAGAGGATGAAAGTGGAGGCAAGATACATTTCAGATGAATTCTTGCACATCATCATTAGAGCAAAAAAGCTGCACTGAACATGAAGAGATACAAGTGTGGTGCAAAGATGTGCAAAAACCTGGTGATACTATATATACATACATATATATATATTGGAAAGATATAGAATTGCTTAAATTACTGCACAACAGAGGAACTATTTAATTTACTGCACATGTGAAAATGGCTGAGTTCAGAGAACAAAGAACCTTTCCCCAGAATTTTTCTGTATACAATAGGATGGCAGTTTAAAAAAAGCCCAAAGTAACCAAACTAAACAGGTAATCCATTATTTGCTTTCTTTTCTTCTTTCATAAAGTGACAAGCAGCTGAGAATGACCAGCATCATTTGCCTGCTTATATTTAAAAGTACATAAGTAAACAAACATTTTTGGATCACATCCCTGTAATATTTAAATTCCAGAATACTCAGGAAGCCCAAGCAACAACTCAGTTGTCTTCAGTTCAGACAAGAGCTTACAGGCAAGTCCATGCCAGAGGCCAAGCAGAATGATGGCTCCACAAGCTCTTCCTCAGACAAGCACAAGGCAGAAACTCACCCTCTGCTTTCACTGTTTCACTATAATGAAGTCTTATTTAATTTTTACATAAGTCCTTTGCATAGCCAATCTGACAAACAAAGCCATTTCCCTTTTGATGTATTCTTCATGATGAAAATCTTAAGAGAGCTCTGGAGTTTCATGGTTATCTCAATCTACATATGCATTAAGAATTCTCTTTTGGAAATTGTACTGGTTAGAAAGATGAACAGTGAGATAAACTGGGGGCTGGAATCAAGTTGAAGTTCCAGATCTACTACTACGCACCATGCAGCAATGTCGATTTTTTCACTTCATCAATACATCTGAACCTACACCTCCACCATTAAATACATCAACACTAAATACTCATGACAGGGACATTTACTATTTGGTCACAGTTGACTTTACTTTAAATTCTGCATCCACTGACAACAGGTGCTAACATCCCTTCCTAAAGCTTACGAAGTCAAATATACAAATATTCTAGCAATCTAAGGCACATAGAGCCGTGACCAAAGGCAACAGAGGAAATCACCAATTCATTCAGAGTTGTGATAGGCATAGATATAATAAATACATAAATCTTAATAAATCTAAATACACTGTCATGCTCCCAAGATTATTGTTTTATTTTGCAACAATTTGTTTGAGCATGCAGGAGGCCTTGAAAACCCCCAATATTTGCTGAAGCTGCTTTGGGGCACAAAAAGAGCCCCTCATTTCTCTCCCCAGCCCATAACTTTATGTCGCCTTGAGTGCATAGCTCAAGGGTGCACAAAAAGTCCTACAATAACTTCAAGGCCTTCCATGGACACTTCCAAGGAGCTGGAATAATACCTACCATATTTATTTTCCTGGGAAGTGGCACAGGGGTTTCTGTCAGGGTGTGTGTTATGTCATTAGACTCTTCAGATGCTTGCCTTTGGACGGTGTCTCTGGATTGTACGTTTGGAGAAAGATCTATGGAGTGAGATTTTTGATTTGCCTCTGAGGGCTGAGGCTTCGGTGCTGCTTCTCCACCTTGAGTTTTAGCCAACAGCTCTCCTAGCTGAGGTTTTGGAGGAAGGTCCTTCATCTGTGGCTTTGGAGGTAAGTCTCCAAGCTGTGGTTTTGGTGGCAAGTCTCCTAGCTGAGGCTTTGGGGGTAGTTCTCCAGGCTTTGGGGGTAAATCTCCCACTTGAGGTTTCTGAGTTAATTCCAGAGGCAGAGGCTTTGGGGGCAAGTCTCCAGGCTGTGGCTTCTGTGGTATATCGATGGACAGTGAGGGCTTCTGAAACATTTCCATGTGCTGATGGGATTTATCTATTGAAAGATGATGACTGGTTTCTATTTTTCTTAGTGCCACTAAAACAAAACAGAAAAACAATGTTTTTTCACAATCTGAATATTTTAACATTAAAAAAGTTAGGCATATATCAAAACTGCAATTGTGTCAATGACCACACAGTCACTGAGCCCCATAACTGCCCATAATTCCTCCTAGTCTATGACAAAGGCAAGATAATACAACTCTACATAATCCACGTTCACTGAGGTCTCATTTAATTGCTCCTCCTGGAGGCCAGCAGTGCCTCAACAGTGCCTTCCAACAGCTATTAGATGTCAATTCATAGATTATTTACTTAAAATGAAATAAAGTGATAACTTTTTGGACCTAAACCAAAAAGTATGAAATATAATAAAAGACTGCAAAGTCACGTCTAGAACAACTGATACGACTGTAACAAAATTTCTTTTTAATGACAATTTTTTACATATACAGTTGAATTCCATACTAAAAACCATCTGACTTTCTGGATTAGTACCTGCAAAATCTCTTAGAAGAGAGAGACCACATATACTATCTATGAAGTGCATAGAACATACTGTACTATAGACATTCACACTAAAACTAAGAAAAAATGTATTATTGTCTATATTTACAATTTAGTAAAGATGAAAAGATTTAAAATGTGTATTTTGCAGATTTGATGGAAGGAAATTGAAATTAGATTTTTCTCAACATCATCTATTGATTTTACTGTTAAGCTCTCCAAGAAAACTCAACTGAAATCTACCTCAAAAAAAAAAACCATTAGTACACACAAAATAACCCCAAACCCACAACCTCCTAAATCAAATAACCCTAATGTTAAAACTGATGAAAGGGGACAAGACAGAAAACATTTAGAACCTGTGATGAAAGCAACACATTTTGACTAGAAGGAACAATTTTGTATTGCATTCAGCAGGGCTGAATGTACCATATTCTATCAGCCAAAAAGTGGCCTGACATTAGACTATGAAAGGAACAACACTCTCTTTGGATATCACCTACTTAAGTAACACTTCCATAATCTATTGATGGTTACTTATACAAAAAAAAAAAACCCAACAACAACCAAACCCCCCCAAAACAAAACAAACCAAACCAACAAAAAAAACCTCATCATAAAAAAACCCAAAACCAAAAAAAAACAACAAAACACCCCAAACCAAACCCATTTGCACAGTTTCCATGAAAATATAGCTCTGTGTCCTAAGCTTACCTTGCAGCAAATGTGCACACACTGACTGGCCACATAGGTTTGAGATGTAAGTAAATTATATGAAAAACCCTGATAGCAGCCCTTATCGAAGTGCTTTGATTTGGCCCTTCTTAGATTTTCACCTAAATAATTTTAAATCAAGGAAGTGTTGGCTTTCTTCACAGTGCCACCCTAGTGCATTATTGCTATCTTTTTCAAAAGATAACATGTCAATAATAATAATTTATTTTTTTTTGCTTCTTCTGTTAAAAATTATTGGCACTCTCAATTTCAGACATCTGGCTTCAGAATTTTGGACAAGCAGCATTTCCTGATCTTCAGGCTCTATTGTGATCATCCACTCACACAGATGTAACATATTTTTGATGGATTCTGTGTTCAGACAGAACAGTCTGAAGTAGGTCTACTTTCTACTTTATAGTCAACTGCTGCAACAACTCAAAAAAATGAAATAAAACCTGCTCTGTGAGTATAAAGACACTAGAAAAAAACCATTTCTAAAAGAAAGGTGCTCCCTGGGATATGGTCTCGGCAAGTTTGCCCCTGATATATAAATGAGCATGTAACAGTACCTGGTTCTTTCCAAAGCAATTGCACTGACCACACCCCTGATTGCCAGATCATGGCACAGATATAGTTTGCTCCAACATATCAAGATGCTGGACTTGGAGATGTCAGGACAAAAGAAAAAATTACCAGTGAGAGTGATCTAGGACAGAAACAGAAGCCCAGAGAAGTTATCCATGGAGATACTCAAAATGTGATTGGACATGGCCTTGAGCAACCTGCTCTCATGGCAGAGAGCTGGCCCTACTCCGAGTGCTGGACTGGACCACAAGACCTCCTGAGGTCTTCCAGCTTCAATTAATTCATGATTTATTGTTTTCTTAGGTGTATTTTAAAAAAAAAAATAATAAAAGCTTTCCCCATCTTCCAAAATCTTTTCAGTTTTGTGAAGCTTTCATGTTTGTGGCATTTCAGAAATAAAATTTCTGCTGAAAAGATCCATATATTTAAAACAAGTATCTACTTTCACCCACATTTAAAAGATGCCATTATGAGAATAGCCACAAAGAGATCTCTTACCTTTCTGAGGTAGTTTGGGAAGAACTCTAGGGCCAAGTGCAGTCTTTGCAGTCCCAGTGCTAAATCAACAGATGTGAATGATTAGTGCTTACAGCTATTATAAAATATACTTATTTCTCATCTTCTCCCTTTACACATCCATTTAAATCCCCCAAATCCCATTTATTTTTCCCCTTTAGTATAATCACTTTATCCATGGATAAATCCCAAAACTCAAAGCATTGTTAAGAATTAATTGGCTTTTTTTCAGAGAAAAAGACATAACAAACCCTAAACACCTTCAATGCTATGGGGCAGATATATTGTATGAACTATGGTACATGCAAAATGTACTCTGAAAATAGCTGAAGCTGAAAGACCAACTCTGTGAGCATATTCTGAACCTTAAGAAGAATGTGTTCTTCAAAATAATTTTACTGAAAAATTTTACAAAAAAAAAAATCTGTGCTTTATGTCAGCAAAGTTTTCCAGGACTAGGCCTTTGCCTTGTAGCCTCCTGCACATGGATGATTTTGTATCACACACATGCTCTGCTGCAGGAGGAGACAAGGTCTCTGCTACTCCCAGGAAATACTGATGATTGTGGGAAAACAACATGCTTTACTCTGTCAACCTGTATTACACATATGTTAGCTATTCCTATAACAGTTTTTCCTCTAAAACCACACCTAAGTCACTTTTATAGAAAAGGAATGTGGAAGAAGAGAAGAAAAAAAATTATTTAAGACATAAAAATATATAAACATCAGTATCACCTCAAAAGAATGACTAAAAAAAAAAAGGGAAAAAAGAAAAGTGACTGAGAAGGCTGCCAGTGTATGTTCAACAGAGCAGAGACTCTTCTGCATCAATTGCCTTGATTCTGGTATTGCTTGTCTCTGCAGGCAACATTTCAAAATGAGCATGGTGAAACACTTTTAATTTCTTGCTGCTTTTTAAATAGCAAAAATACATAATGACATGAAACTGAAAGAACAGCCAAGCTCAATCTTCATTCAATAAATCATAGAATATCCTGAACTGGAAGCACCCCACAAAGATCATCAAAGCCCAGCTCCTACCTTGGCCTCTCTCTAATGCCATGGAATACAAGGACCACACTTTTACCTTTGTCTGACAAGAATCTAGGATGGGCCCAACTCTCTGTGCTGTGGAACACTACCACTTTTTCTCTGAATGCCCAGTGCCAGCTGGATGGATTCAGCAGATGTAGGAAGCCAGCTGTGCTACCACCAACAGGTTCCCTGTCTGTTCTGCCAAGGCAGATCACAGGCTGGGGGTGTCCAGAACCTCTTCCTACACATATTCTGCTGTGCCCTGTCTGCCCCCATCTGATGGATGATTCATCCATCCCCAGCCACAGCCCAGCCCACACACTTGTGGTCATGCAAGGCTGTGTGCCTGAGGCAGGTGCTTATTGGAATTACCATGCTCTGAACCTCAGGGACTTTGGAATCACAGCACAGATAGAGGAGTAGTCACTCTTAAGTGACAGAAATGTATGGCTGTTCTTACTGCTCCAGTTATTGAGAAAGACACTTGTAATGGACAGAACTGATGAACTACGAGCTAAAAGCAGTTTGTGTTACTGCAGACTGTGTGGAAGCACAGAAGTCTGACAGAATGGAAAGGAGCTAAACTGGAAGACTGAGATGAACTCTCTCTCTAACAGAGCCCTCTTGGATGCCAGCCTGTACCCAGGGACACTGCTGCTACGGGCAGGACACCTCACTGAAGCAGATAGAATGAAATGCCAGGAGACATGAAAATAAAACTTTTGTCCTGCTGGACTGTGGTCTGAGGCAGCATTCCCCAGCTGGGAGAGCACTTCTGTAGGAGCAGCAGACAGATTCGGGTACAAGCCATTCTGTCCATCCCGCTCAAAGGATGGATTGTGCACAGCGAGGAACAAAGCGTAGGAGGCTCAGTGGAGCCAAAGTATTTGTGTGCTAGTAAGGCATGCAGAAAACTAATAGAAAACATAGCTAGGATTTTATTTCCTATGAAAGGCTTTTCTTTTCTAATTTACAATTACTTATATTTATTTAAATTTTCATCTTTGCCTTTGTATATGCAGATTTTACCTTGATTGCTGAGACATCCCTTCAAACTTGTTTGCAGCCTTAGTTGAAGGTGGGCCCAAATCATTACCTGAGGTGAAAAAAAGGACGATTAAAAAAAAAAAAATCATTAGGATAACTGAAATATAATCAGCAGAGGGGGCAATTTAAAGCAAAACATGTATTACTCTATGCATCTTCTATACAACATAGCTAAAAGATCATTTATAAATTAATTCTTTATTAATAATTTTGCAGCTGAAAAAGCAGGAGGGACTAAAATAATCCAAGATGACCTTTCATACAACACATTTTAAAACAACTCACTGGTAGCTCTCATTTCCTGGCAAGGGAAGATTGAATGACATTGCTGTAGGGCATTTGTTTTGAAATAGTGTTTCAATTTTCTCTGTATAGAAGGAGATACAGCAGGCCAGTATTAGATAAATTTATCACAGATGTTTACATTTTGCACTGTGAGGCACATCTTTTTAAAACCACCATGAATGTGATTTTATTCACAAAACATTAAATTTCTAAGGATTGGTATTTTATCCTATGTAAAGAATAGGCTTGACTGATTTAATGACTAAGTTTGTGTGTTCCCATAGTCTACACTTTAGCCATTGGTAAAGAAAAGATCCTGGGTATACAGAATTCTGTCAAAAGGCAGCAAAATCCAAACCCAAGTGCTCTGGACTCCTTCAGCAGTAAGCTTCATTAACAGTCACCATTTCCAAGATATAATGACACCAACTCATTTGGTTTAGTGCCTTTTCACCCCCCTTTGCCTCTCCTTTTACAGCATGTCTTAATCTCAGAACCAGCTTCAACAACTATTAGTAAATTTTGTCATTGAAATAGATGCAAAGTGACATTTAATGATCCAAGAACACAGAATACTTCTCATTCAAAAGAATGACACATTTTTCTAAATACCATTCTTGGCGCATTGATGTCTAAATGAAACAGCAGAAAAGGCTCGTGCTGTGCCTTGCTAAAAATATGTTTGTGTTTAAAAGTGGTGCAAAAAAGGAACTAAGGTAAAACAGCAAACATGTAGATCCCACGGATAAAGGAAGGAAAAATATCTCATGGTTGCTGTGGAAATACAAAATAATCTAAATGACATTTTTAGAACATCTTTGAATAGTAACTCAATTTGCTTAGACATAAACTAAGGATTGCTCTGCTTGAAACTTCAATTAATGCACAGATTAGAAGACAAATGCTGAAATTCAACATAGCAAGAAATGTAACAACATAGAAAAAAGCTTCTGAAAGGAAAAGCAGTGAACATTTGACAATATCCTTAAGCAAAAAACACAAAGTCAGATACAAGAAACTCTCTCTTTTACAAACACAAAATCTAATACTTGCTTAAAAATCCAAATGGACTTTGAAACAAGCTTTTGTACAGATGTCAGCTAAGCAAACTGGGGAGAAGAGGCCCCTCTTCCATCCACTGAAGTTTAGCCTGAAAACAGTGAAGAGACAGGAAAGGAAATATTCTTCCCTGGGCCTACTCTGACAAGGTGCTTTACTGCTGACCATCTTCAACTGCATGCCTGCAACTTTCCCATATTTTCTTCTTCCTTTATCTGTTGCCTAATGTCTTTAAGGAAAAGTTGGCACCTGCTTAGCATCTAATCCTATCATACCTTTCAGCCTAATCATGCTACATTATACAGTATTCTAGTATTTTCTATAGCGTATAGCACTTTAGGTGCTGTTTTGGACTTATTTGAGGTTTTTTACATATTTAAAGTCCAAGCTCTTCCAAATGTCTTTACTACCACTGAAAAAGTACAGGGCTGTTAGATTCTAGAACATAGGAAACTTTTTTTTCCCATATCAGAGACCTCTGAGAAGTAGAGAACTGAAAAGATTCCACTATTTTTATTCCTTGAGAAAAAATCTCAGCTTTTCATTGGACTCTATACTTTTCTTATTGAATCCTAGATTAAATCATACATGAGTACTCCATGATTAACTACATTTAACTCAATTTGCTGAAAAAAAAAGGTGCTTTTAGGCTAGCAATTTTTTATTTTAGGCTAGTAATTGTGTATTTATACTAGAATTGAGAGAGGATTCTCTTAAGATACAAGTAGTGTATGGATGATGCACCAAGGTAAGCACTGGATTCCAGTTTAAAAATTTACAGATTCAGGGAAATCCTGCCACCAAGACTAAAACCACAGAAAATTACATGGGTCTGAGATTTATAGCTACGAAGAAAATTTGACTGCGTAGAGCAACATTTATTTAAAAGAGGAAGAATCTGAGTAGCCTGGAGAATAGTTTCCAAAAAGCATCTGTCAGAAATGTATTCTGGTAAAAAAAAAATAAAAAAAATAAAATGCACTGTTTTCTTTTTAACTTCTGCTGGTTGCAGAATGCAAACCTATCAGTCTTTGTGTATGTACAGACAACATCACAAAAGCCAAATACATACTAAGACAACACATTCCTACCAGTGAGGTGTGAACACTTTACAGGACAGGCGTGGCCCAGAGCCCAAGGAAAGAGTGCTGTGGCACTTGTGAGACCTGCACAGCCACAGTGGGGTCTGTGTGCATCCTGCAGCTGGTTCCTGAGCTGGGCACAGCAGCAGCACGGGAGGGGACAGAGGCAGAGGCAGAGGAGAGCAGGGGCTGAGGGGCTGGGTGAGGGCACAGCCCGGGCAGCTGGGGCAGACAGGGAGGCAGTGGAGGAGATTGGATTGGGCCCCAGGGGAGCGGGGAGCGTTTCAAGCTTTCTCAAGTGAGACTCGGCTGCAGCAGCCTGGGAGGCAGAGTGACAGAAGACAGAACTGCTGATTTATCTGAGCTGACGTTACATCGAGCTGCCATCATTGGAAAGCAAGCACCAGGTAAAAAGAAACCAAAGATCATGTATCAGTCATCATAAAGGTTTTCCCCTGCCCTTTTGTTTTGCATTTCAAAACTCACCCCAAGGAATTGGGCCCTTATTCTGGGGTCCATGAGGTAGTGGGCTTGGTGGGTCAGAGAGGGTTCTTTTGTGTCCTGGGGGTGGGGGAGGTGGTCTCTTCTTGGAAAGAGTGGAGCTGCCACTAGAGGTTTGAGTGCTTAGAGGGAGGGTTGAAGGTGGGCCTGCAAAATAACAAACAACCTTCTTACAAATACATGTGCATAAACGTCAAAGCAGCACTGAAAATTTCACAGTAAGACCCACAGCAAAGTGCAGCAAAAGACTGAAATAAAAAGACAAGCCATGCCAAAACACCGTTCAGATTAAACGACACGTCCACCACATTTTTAACTATCTCAGCTGTAGGAATACAAGCAACTTGACAATAGAATGACATGTGTACTTATGTTTAAAAAAAACAGGATTAATCATGCCAAGATTTCTAATTTTAGGCAATATTAAAAAAAAAAAAAAAAAAGGCAGCATGAAATATTAAATTTAAGTAATATTTAGCACATGGGATTAAAATTGTTGTTAATTTATACCAGACTGAAAGCACTTTCTATATGCTCTGATACATGGGAAGGTTTTTTAGCCCTCCAGACCATCCCATACAAATTTTGTTAATAAACTGGAAGGCGGGAGGAAAGAAATAGAAATATGCCTATAAATTTTCTGTTCACTTTCAAAATAGGATTTTTAGCTTGAGAAGATTTTCTGTAATTTTTTTTTCTGTAGATCAAATACATCAAACTATACATTCCAAAAGCAATGCAAATTGTTGTACATGGTATGAATAAAATAAACATCAGAGAAGTCCTTCCTGGGACTGAGATATTTCATGGTAGCATTGCTTATAAGAGCTAATGCAGTCACCCTTACCCTTAAATACTTTTATTTCCCTCTGATTTAATGCTGGCACAAGTATTATTCAACACAATGCATGTTTTACACAATATGGGAACAGATACAGCTTGAAAGACAACATAACCCAGTGGGAAGACAGGAGTTTTTGCTAATCAGCTTCACCATTGACCTTAACAAACGTCTCTAACAAGAAGCTCAAGGAAGCAGAGCAGGGCACAACTGGGGACAACTGCTCGAGTGCTGCCACCACTGCCCCAAGAAATGTAACACTTTCTGCAGTAGTTCTGCACTAGGCTAGAACAGCTCCAGGGGGTTTGTTGGTTTGTTGTTGGGGTAGGTTTTGTTAGTTTGTGGGTTTGTTGGTTTTGTCTTTGTTTTAATCTAACCAACAGCTAAGATTTCGCTGCAGTCTTCACTTGCAGTAAGTTTCGCACGTCAGACAGCTTTGCCATCAGTCCAGATAAATGCAGAAAATTGACATGAAACTTTAAAAGCAAACTCTATTTATACCTGAAATTTCAATTCTACTGTCAGTCTATTTTTTAGCACTGTAGAACCAACTTGCCTATTTTTGAAAAGCTACCTTATTTGAACAGTATTTGAGACAAAACCTTCATTTAGTTACTTGCCATATATCTTACCATGCAGCACACAAAACTAGAACTGCCTTCTTCAAAAATATTTATGAATATTCTCTATAGGTAGACTGGAAATTATTAATATCTGTACTCCTTCCCAAATGATTATATATTATAGGAATATTGAAATTAGTGATAAATAGTAGTTGTTAAAATTCCTTAGGTAACATTTAACACTAACAAAAGTAACTTCAATGATTCTGTAAGCATGAATATGTTTGTCAGATATTTTCAGCAGGTGACCTCCCTCTTCCTTATAAATAGGAAAGCAAAATTTAATAGAACTGCCCTTAATGAGCCAATAATTCAATCTATTCTCTTCCAGATTCAATCCTGGAAGGTCTTCTGCTGTGCAGAACAATCTCTCAATCACAAGTCCAGCAGATATTTTGGGCATGGCTTAATTAATTGGTTACTTTTGTAAATCAAATTATGTATTTTTCAATTGTTCCCCTCAATTTACTTCCAAGTTCAGAAAACCATTAATTGGCAACAAGTCAAATGCCAGTGCATTTAATGATTGTTTCCCAGTTTGCATCCTCACCCTTTCTCATTTTAATTTCTTCCTTAAGCTCAAGTAAGCAAGGTAACTTAAACTGCACGCTGAGATGTTTCTGAAAGCAAAACCAACTTTTCTCATTCTAGATTTTGATTGATGATCCCTTAAACTCCTGCAAGGTACCAATTCTTTCAGAAATATGAATCAAAAGTTGTTTTGATTTGTGATGTAATGTGGAATGCCAAGGGGGAAGCCAGGAGCTATATTACATCAATATGTTAACCGTAAGGTTACTGAAGCAGGAGGTGAGCATGCAGGGCTGGCCGAACAGCATTTGTCCTCTGTCCCTTGTCTCCTGTCCCTTGTCCTCTCTCCCCAGTCCTGTCCCTTGTCCTGTCCCCTATCCCTAGTCCCTGTCCCCTCCTCTGTCCCTTGTCCCCTATCCCCTATCCTCTGTTCCTTGTCCCATGTCCCCTATTCCCAGTCCCCT
>NC_031769.1:141800365-141809953 GCF_001522545.3 Parus major
CCCCTCTCCCCAGTCCCATACCCCCTGTTCTGTCCCCTCTCCCCAGTCCCATACCCCCAGCCCCCTCTCCCCAGTCCCATACCCCCTGTTCTGTCCCCTCTCCCCAGTCCCATACCCCCTGTTCTGTCCCCTCTCCCCAGTCCCATACCCCCTGTTCTGTCCCCTCTCCCCCAGTCCCAGCCGGGCTCTCCGCACGGTCCCACTCCCGGAGCGGGGGGCTCCCAGCGCCCCCTGGCGGCGGCTCCGCGCACCGCACCCAGCGCTCCCAAACTGCCCCAAATCGGCTCAGAGCGGAAAAAAAGGGCAGGAAAGGCATTGAAATAGTTCTGTGCGCTTAGTGCAAAAATTAAACTCCAGACACGAAGCGGAATTAAGTACTTTTAACTGCCAATAAGAGGAAGAAATCTTCTGTACAAAAATAAACTGTAGTAGAATTAAAAAAAAACCCTTATAATTATGTTATATGGGCGTGTTTCAGATTTCACATTAATTATACATATCCAGACATTACAGAGGAGTTAAAAAAAATCCCTTCACAGCTTTCAGAAGTTCACATGGCATACAAAAGTGACAGGGAAAAGGTGTTTAAGGTATTACAAATTGTACTTTCAGACTCCCAGCATTTGTTTCTGTATTAAACTCAGGGAATAAATATGAATACAGACGTCATGCACTAATGATTACAAGGCTGAAATACAAAATAACTTACATTCAAATAAAAACAAAATAAAGGAAAACTTCAAATCACCATTTCAGGAAGAAGTATAAAATGACATCACGCTTTGAATAAAGAAAACACGGGGAAAGCTCTTGAGTCAAAATCTCTTTATGGAAACAACTGGTGAAATAATACAAGACCTGACAATGTATGAACCGTCTGTACAATTATTATAAAATACACTGTATCACAGAATCACTTAGATTGGGAAAGACCTTTGAGATCATTGAGTCAGACACCGCCAAGACCTCCCCTAAACTACCTCTCTGCTCCTGCGCCTTTGGTATTTCCTTCTTCAGGAATGTCCTGGATTCCTTTTAGAGTGTCTCCCAGGGATCTCTTGTCAGCCAGCCTCCTAAACAGGCCAAAGTCTGCCCCCTGGAGGTCACAGGTGGCAGCTCTGCTGATCCCCCCTCTCTACTTGTCCAGGAATTCGTGATCCCTGTGCCCCCGATGGCCTGCATCACCCATAAATCCTTCTCTCTCCACCAGCAGCAGATCCAGCAGGTGCCTCCCCTTGCTGGCTCCCTCACCAGCTGAGTAGGAACGTTCTCTTCCACTCACTCGACACATCCTAGACATTCCTGCCCCATGAGAACAAGGGCCAGCAATTGTGAAACTTTTCCCAGCTGCTCACAGGATATCTCATCTGCCTCTCCATCCTGGGTGGGTGGTCTCTAACAGATTCCCACCAGGATATCTGCCTGCTGGCCTTTCCCTAATTCCTACCACCAAACATTTGACCCTACTGCCACCATTATTCAGCTCAGACACTCAAAACAGTCCCTAACATATAGGGCTGCCCCACTGCCTCTCTCTCCTTGCCTCTCCTTTCTGAAGGGTTTACAGCCATCCATCACAGCCCTCCAGTTGTGAGAGCCCTCCCAGAATGATGGCAGCTGCAGTTTTCCTGCTGCACAACAGCTTCCAGCCCCTCCTGTTTGTTGCCTGTGCTGTGTGCAGTGGTGTAGATGCACTTCAGTTGGGATATTGACCACCTTTTGTGGAGGAGAAACCTTAATTCCTACAAGACTGTCTGGAGGCATTTCCATGCCTTATGTCTTTGCTGTCACTCCCCTGCTGCACTGAGCCACCAGCCCAGGGGACCTCATTGGCACACACTCCCTCAAACACCGGTGTGTTGCCCCCAGGGTTACCTCCAGCAAGCCTGGTTTTGTCTCTTTCCCCTTTCAAATCTAGTTAAAAGCTCTTGCAATGTGCACTAACCCAGTGGCAGACACCATTGCTCCCTGCTCAGGCTGTCAGAGCTACAGCCCCTTCCTGCGTGCCATTCCATGCAAATTCCCGTCCAAACTGCCACACCATGCCCTTGGAGAGCACACTGCTCGTGGTGCTCCCCGAGAGATTCTTCACACACGTCTGGGCTGGGCCCTGTTGTCCCTGGCCCTGCCTGTGTCCCCTCAGGTGCTGTCAGTGCTCTGGTCCCTGCAACTTTGTCACTGCCCCGAGGCTCCCCTGGCTGAGGAATCAATCCTCCTGTGTCGGGAGCAGGAGCAGGGATGCTCAGCTCAGTGACTGCACGTGGCTGTGTATTCACACACATGTACACACAAATGTGTGTGAGAAACCAACAGCTCAAAACAATTCCCAGCTCATAGTCTTAATTATACAAGGCTAGGCGAGATATCTTTAAGCAATAATCAGAGCAGTTACTAGATCAAAGGAATTTTGTGGTTTTAACCAGGCAGCAATTGAGCTAGTCATTTCCCCTCCAACAGATGTATTAAACATGATTTCTCACATAGTTGAGAAATTCAAATTTCATAAAGGATATTTTCCTAACAGAACCAAAACAACAAAAAACAGAAAGAAAACCCCCAAAAACTTGACCTAGAAGTTTTTCCTTTTGCTTCTGTCAGGCTTTCTTTTCCTCAGTTACTGGAAAGCAAATGCTTACAGTACTAACTGTTGTCATATTTTATCACTTTTTTGTATTACCAAGGTCAGGCTTTCACGTGTAAATAGATCAAATAATCTCAAAATTATTGTACTAAGGTAAATGACTGGATAGGGTGTGCAATTAATAGTGCATTGCCCTTTAGGGTTTGTGCAGTTAGTGTAGTAACAATTCATTTGTGTACTTGTGAAACCATGCAAAGCTGTTGCCATCCAATCAAGAAATGGTGGGTTTAGAACGTAAAAACTTCACATATGTAATTTTTTTTACCACTTAATGAGACATAGGGGTAAAAAACAGAATTCCAGCTAATGGTAGAATGGACACTGCAAAAGAGAGTAACTTACATTAAAAGTAGTATTTTCATTAACAAGCGTTGTTATCCTTATTTTTAAATTTCTCATGAGTGACTTATTGCATAGATATTATTAAAAGTCTTTTCAGTTTGCCTTACTTCAGAGATCACATATTTTCACTACTGAAGAGCATAATTAAAGACAAAATTATCATGATCACTCTGAATAAGAAAGCTAAGAATATACATTGATTCAACATTAGCATTTGAAGTACATTAGATAATTAATGCATAAAAAAGGTTCAGTCTAAAAAGAAAAAGTTATACTAAAGAATTTTGTGGTTTGGGTTTATTCACTAATAAAAGAGCCCATGAAACCAACAGTCATCAGCTAGTCTTCCCTTTCTATTATTGTATTAAAAAATACTGAGTCTTAGTAGGGTAAGTAGCATAATTTAATCAAAATGTGCAACACATTTATAAAAATATAAAAAAAAAAACCTCTCCAAGTATATGCAAGAGAAGTATAGAATCCTGCAAGCATTCAGAAGGAACAGGATGACTTCAAAGGCTGAGGTAATGGAAATGAGAATAAATACATCTGTGCTATAAATTAAGAACTTCAGCTGTACATGAGTAGAGATGCCTGCTACGCCACAGTATGATACAATCAGGTAAAAAAATACAAAAAACAAAACAGAAAAAATCCATGACCAAAGGATTGTTTGATATGGAATTTCCAGTAGAAACAGCAAATTTTATTACTGTCCAGCCAGTTGTATTTCAGAAAGCTGATTTAAACAGCAAAGGTACAAAGAAGAGCTAAAAGGGTTTTTTAGTGTAACACCCCAGACATGGAGACCTGTACAATTTCCATCCAGCAGCGCCTTGACACAGCTACCAGCCACAGAAAAACCACCAAAGGCAAAGGGCAGTGTTTGTACATGCACCAAGTAACTTAAGGAACTCAAGAAGATTCCTAATCCTGTGTGCAATGCAGTCAGACAACTTCTAGAAGTTACTAGTAAATTCAAATAAACTAATTTGGTTAGAAATTGAGTCTGATCTAGTGAAGGAGCAGATAATGTGTCTGTGTCTGCAGTAACAGTGGACAGGAACCACAAAGAAAGTGCTTTTGGGTTTAGGTACCTCATGATAGAGTTTAGACAGAGTGTAAACTATGCAATCTTGTAGGTGTTGAGGATCCAAACTTAACTTCATGATACAGAATTTATCCCTGACTTCCATGTTCATCTGGGATGAACAGGCAGAACCCCTAATATCAATTAGCTCTCAGCTCTAGTGAAGGAAACCTGGATTAGACTGCCTAACACTCCTCCAAAGCTAGTTAGCAACATCACCCTCACACTGGATTTGAAATGAAGATTGCGCAAGATTTTATTTAGCTACTGTGGCAAGTCATGAAACTACTTAAATATTGATTTTTCTTTTAAAAAGCTTTTTGTAAAACAATAGGCAAAAGACCTGCTAGAGTCTGGAGCCAAAATGCAGGTAATAAACTGAGAAGAGCAATAAAAAAATGATTTTGAGAGTATTACAGGCTAAAGATTTGACTGAGAGCACAAGTAAGTTGAACCTGAATAACCTGAACTTATATAAACTATTGAAAAAGGCACAGATTGGCTGGCTCAGGCAGCCAACTGCACTCATGCTGTTAGGATTAACTAAATCTATAGCAGAGATAGCAACAAGTAAGATGCATCCACAAATGAGACAATGTGGAGTAAAATACATGAAGGTTCCAGCATTTTCAGGAGTATTTTGAAAAGTTATCAAATGGAAAATCTGGACACGAGTTATAATGATGTATGGAGAAATTTTGAAACATCTCCATATCACCTCCTCCCATTATTGTGCCTATAAAATTATTTTTAGCCAGCATGTCCACTGAAAATCATGAGCACGAGTGATGTGCCTTATGTAAATTGCCTTAAACCTCCCTCCTCTCCCCAACACAAGTTCAGTGGGTGGCTTCCTGACCACTGTGGCCCCTCAGGAATACCACTGAACTTGGTGGGTAATGAAACAGAGGGCTACAGGGAGGAGGTTTTCTTAAAAACAGAACATGTTTTGCAAAGACAGTTTCAGCTGCATGTCTCAAAAGATGAGAACCCATGAAACTTGAAAACTGTCTGCCTCCTTAAATGCAGATCCACCTGCTAGACTCCAGGTCCTAGCAGGGGCCCATGCTACCTGCCAGAGCCTCACAGCAGCACAGGGACAAGATCAGATTATGCTTTTGGACAGAAGGTCAGCTTAAATTTAAATATAGATTCAGTGCTTTTGTTACTCTTGCTGTTTAGGGAGCTTAGTGAAAAAAGTACACTATGTTTTCTTATAATCTTAAACACAGGCTATTCAAATGAACTTTTTAAACAAAAAAACACATCTAACAAGTAAGCTTGTTCAAATTTCAGTGTACGGAATATACTCTATTACTATTCATCCAAAAGAGGAAAAAAATTCTACAGGTTTCTGTTTTCTTACACAAAAAATTGACTCTTTCAAAATTCAGATGTGCCAACAGTGTCTTATGGAAGTAGAGAGTCTCTGCTTCATCTTCTTTTAAGTAATGAGAGAGCTGGAAGAGGGGATGATAACAAGGAGCAGCACAGTTTAAAATGAACCATAAATTCATCTGAAATGATGCATCTACGGCAACCTTTCCACTGATGAATTGTCCTTCGCATTTGTCACTTTTTCTCACCAACTTTTAAGTTTTGAATTATTCCTGTAACATAGGCACGTATACAATGGAAATTTCTAATTTCACAGTATTGTTGAGTGTGTATCAACCAGAACTCCACTCCAGCATCACTCAGAGTGTAGAATTTCAGCATGTTTGACATAGAGAAGCACAGTGACTTTAAAGTAACAGCAGTTCCATTCAACCTTTCTGACTTACCCTGTGAATCTGACATTTTCCACTCTGATGAAGCAGTTAATGTTACATTAGAAGGGAATTTAGTGATATTATAATATTATTTCATTGCAACATAAATAAGGATTTCTTTGCATAGTTTCTAACATGAAAACAAATAAAAACTGAAGGAGTCAATTCTTTCTGAATAGCTTTGGTGTTGTGTTTATTCCCCAGTCTAGGAACAATAAGGAAATTCCAGGAACAGCTAGGAAAATGCCTAACATTTCAGAAACCAAAATACGTACTTAGAATGAAATATGAAGGTATCTATTCCCACTTCCTGGAAAAAAGACAATTTTCCAGGTAAGTCTGTATGAGAACTCCACTATATAAAGACAAAGAAATAAAGTTCATTAAAATCTACTGGAAGCTGACAACATCAGTAGTGTGCACAGATACCAGACACAAACTCATAAAACTTCTCCAGTAATTGGATGCATGATTAATTGCCAAGTCTTGCAACTTTATGACTGAAAAAGAAGTTATCCTAGGTCATGATGGAACATCTAGGCCAGTACACTGTGTTTGCAATGAACAATCCATAGCAGACTGTGAGACAGAGCATGTAAAAGGGATGGGAGAGTGGAAGGAAAAGGCAGAATCTTACCAATAAGATTATTGGTAAGATAACAATACCAAAAAGCAGCTTGACAAAGTAAAGTTACAAGGAATACAACTGAGTCCTCAGGGAAATAAGGATTACAAAATCTCATGTGAAAACCTTGTCAAAAACACTTTGCCTCATAATGGGAAACAAACCTGTTTAGAAGAGAGAGCCAAGGGATCTATTTGAAAGTTGCCAGTACATAACAAAGGCTGATGGAACAGTAGTGCTTAAGCAAAACATCTGAACCACGTGAAAGGAAACACCTGATGCCAACACTATCCTGTCCCTTCTACTCTTTCACATATTGGTGAGACCATCTCTTCATTTTTCCTCAACAAAGTCAATTACCAGTTGAGAAATGAAGTTATAGTAGTGCTAACAAAAAGGAGAATCAGCATAACTGCTGAAGTGTTAAACTACACTGTAACCCTCACCACAACTAAAGATTCCTCTAACAAGTGGACTGTACAAACACAGTTTTTCAATTTCTAAATTAAACATGTAGAAAGGAATGAAAGGTTTCTTTGTCCTAAAAAGCATATCTGCACAAATTATAATACAGTAAAAAGTTTTGTTCCATAAATATATCCTCTAAGATTAGAGATATCTAGGTCAAACAATCACAATCCACTGCAGCTGTAAGTCTCATAAAAATTAACTATCATTTAGCAGAATATTAGTTTATTCCTCACCCACTCACGTTTAGTGTTATAAATGATTACAAAGTGCCCCCCAGGTCTTTACAGTTCAGAACAAGCGTTGCACCACAATACTGCATCACAAAGAACTGCTGTATCTTGAAACACTGCCGTGTCCTTGGTTAGAGCGAGGGCAACACTGGGAAAATCACTGCTTGCAAGTGTGGTTTGGAGACAGACTTACCTTTGCCAGCATTTCGAGGAGGAAGAGGAGGAGCATCAGATGTTGGAGAGGTGGGTGAGTCTGTGCTTACAGAAGCAAAGATCTGGTTGGTAAAGGCTCCGTAGGAGAGTCTTTGCTTGTCTCTGGGAGTGCTAAATGAAGGGTGAGTCAGTTTGTCTTGGGGAGAAATGCTTGAGGAGTGACAAAAGCTTTGGGGTCTTGGAGATCTTTCCTTTTTTATAGGACTAGGCTGTGAATAGAAAAACAAAGATGCGATATAGCTGTCTGTGAATCAGTGTCTAAACACTAATTATAGTTAGTATGTTTGGAAAAAAGCATACCAGAACATAATTTAGTGAACATGATCCTAGTTTTTTTTTCCTTTGTTGGACAAATAAACCCCCATTTCTCCCGTTTTCAGTAATTCAACCTGAAAAGTCCCCTCTTCTAAATGAAAATTAAGATTGTACCATCAACAAATCATCACAAACACAAAATTAAATTTAATGTTAAGGCAGGAAATAATATACTAAATTAAAATATACAAAATATAATATACTAAATATATATATATACACACTAATACATATATAATACACTAAATAAAATACCAATAAAAGCCTAGTAAATTTTAGAAAAGTAATTTTCAAGGAATATAGCACATTACTCAGAATAGAGTATTAATTATCCTCAAGTATCAAGTATATTAATCCACCGATGCCTAGTAAAAATGAACAAACACTTCTGACAGATCAGATTTATTTGGTCTCTTAACCAGCAATATAATCCATGATACAGCTCTATTTAAATGCTTCTAATTGCTCTTTGAAGAAATTTTACACATCAGTTTTTGCCTGCTGTACGTTAATGGGTGCATATGGAGCACGATCTGTTTCCCTGCAGCTCTGGTTCAGGTTATTATCTCCAGCACAGCATCCCTCATCCTCCAGAGCCTCCTCATACAGATGATTATTTTGCTCTCTACAAAATTTTGTCCTTGAGGACATGCAAATTACTTCAGTTTCTGAATTTTTCAGTCCCAAGTTCCACAGAAAATGAGAAGTCGTCCACATTTCTTTCTGCGGCACTCATATAAAATAGGAGAGGTGTATTTGCATTTATTGCAGAAATAGAGCACACAGTAATTAACTGGCTTGCTAAAGTAGGACACTGAGGCTAATTTTTCGCATGCTCTAGGATGGCAATTATTCTATGCCCTTAAGTTTTGCCTTTCCATTACTCCTTTTTTTAAAAAAAATCAGGAATAAATAGCACAGCACAGTTTGTGGAAAATAGAGTTATTTATTTAATAACTAGGTTTTTAATTAATTCATGGAAAAAATTAAGTATGTAAGCTTCAGATTTCCTCCAGCTAAAATTTAACAGCCTAGAATTCTGAAGAGGATAAAGCAACAAAGTAGTCCAGATCTGCTGATTTACATCATACTGTATGTCTTGTCAAAGTCAAACTTCTGAAACAGCCCATAATAACTAGGTTGACAAAGTATATTCAAAAAGCACTTATCCAGTCTATAACACAGGCCTCAAAATTATTTTTTTTCCCCAAAAAAATATCTGTAAGAAAAGGAAGGCCAAAGTGGATCTCTAATGGCCATTTTTTCCCTGGGAGCAGAGATGCTGCCAGTTTTTGTGCAAAGCTGTATCCGTAATTCACACTCACCTTATCATCCAGGTCATCGTCACTTTCATCAATTTCTTCCTGCCGAAGATTCCATTCGTACTCCACATGCACGTGTGGGTTTAGCTTTCCTGCCTTGGCTTGAGAAAGCTGAAAGAAATAAAAACTCTGGTTAAAATACTTGCTGTTCTTTTGGTGTTAAATTAATTAACACCAGTTAACCAGTGACAGTTCTGTAACGGCAAGAAATAAACTGGAGTACTTGGAAGTTTTACAATTATTCCAGATTCAAAGAAGAACAAAGCAGTTTCAGGGCAATCACACAAGCATCCTTCATTTGTTTGAGGTATAGAAAGACAGCTAAGAGGCAAAAAGGAAAGATTTTCTATGGATGCTAAATTCTGACAGTGCCTGTATAGATTACAGGCCGCACAGCTTCTCAGGCTGGCCCTGAGAAAGTAGTCTGGGAAAAACATGAGAAAGAATTAAAACAATCCTCAGGAACACAAAACAACCTTGCAGGTGTTGTTATGTGTTCCTTGTTTTCCTTGCAGGAGAAAGTCAGGGGGGTGGTGAACCCCACTGACCAATGATGGTAACGTAGCA
>NC_031769.1:141810013-141895441 GCF_001522545.3 Parus major
AGCAATAAACTGAAGGATCCTCTTGTTCTGACTCCCTTGAGAGTCTGTGTCGTTCTTTTCCGGCCGTTCCCAATCGGAACGACAATTTTCTCCAAATGGGCAGGAGTCACCGTGTTTGACAAGCATTTGAAAAGATGACATTAAGAGAAGGTATATGCACAAAAGCAGAATTTATCCAGAGCCCTCCTTTCCAAAAAGGAAAGGCAAAACCTATTTATACATTTTGGTACATACAACTGCTGTCCCAGCAAAATCACAATCCTTGTACTTGGATCAAATGAAAAGGTGTTTACATTTTATTTAGATATTTTGCCACTTTCTCTCACTGGATGAGGCCAATATATCTTAAGCACAAAATTCCTCGACTTTGCCAGCCCAAGTAATGTATTTCACATTCTTTAAAAAACAACAACCTCAATGATCACCAAAAAAAAAACTAATAGAGAAGTTCATGGTTATTTTGAGGAAATAAATTCTCCTTTTCAATGCCTAGATCTTCCCTCCTTATTTATTCCTTCATATCCTTTGAAATGTAGTATACTTGATAGTAGTTGATTCGAGAGTGCCTTTAACTGTCTTCCTGAAATAAAAGTGGGAATAAAGGAAGTATTTCAAATCTGTTATGTAAGTATTCATGAACCCACTTGAGCTGAAACTGAATTTAATTACACAGTTAAGACTCCAGTTATGCAGCAGAAATGAGTTTAGTACATCTATCATAATACAAACACCTAGTTATTTATCTTGTACTTTTTTATTGCCCACAGCAAACAATGTTCTTATTCATGTTTCCTTTTCACTCTTAACTCATTGCTGCTTGTGGAAAAGAAGAGGCAGAAATCATTTTCCTCTTCAAAAATTTTTTAAAAAAAAAGAAAAAAAAAAGAGAAAAGGCATAAATTCTCTGTGAGAGTTAAGTGAAATAATCATTGAGGTATTAATGGAATTTGGATCACTATAACTAAACAATTAACTGCTAGATAAGCTCACTGATAACATCCACTTGACTGTTTGCTTTGTAACACAGCCAGCTGGTCCACATTAATGGCAGATGTCACTTTTTAAAGGGATACTATGAAGAAAAAAAGCAGTCAATCCCAATTGTGTGCTGCACAGGTGATCTGCTTGATCCAGCTGCCAGGACACTCAAACCACTGGAAACAGCACCTACTCACACAGTACACATGGGAGTAACCAACAAGTCAGTCCCACCTGATCAACCACTGCAAAATGCTGACTTGCATCCCCAGAAACACGGAAAATTTCTTTGATTTGTGAAGGACAAGGTCTTTTGATTATTCAATAATTAATTCATGACAAGAACTTTCAATTGTCACAGGAAAGGTATTAAAATTACTGGCTGCAGAGCAAAAGCAGATATGCTCAGATCATCAAAATGAGGAAGAAGAAATAGAATTAAGTGGCAAGTGTTTTGTAAATTCTCCTGGTTTTGTCTTGAATATGAAAATGCCACAGTACTTAGACTTTTTCATACCTTAATAGTAATTAAATTCTCTTGCCTATAAAATGCATGCTGGTGGAACCTCAGAGGGCCAAGAACAAACAAGTTTGTTGGTCTGATGTAAAATCCTTATGCCTGGCTAAATGCTTCAGAGGAGTACTTGGGAAAATTCTTAACACCTTTATTTCTTGAACAGCAATAATCTTTTTTGAGTGGTGTCTGTTAAGATCCCTCACATATTCTCACAATTCCAGGAGGTTTTTCTTTGAACATGTTCAGTAGAGGGACAGAGTTCATAGAAGCTGGTGTTCTACATATTTTGATACGCCAACTTCCAGACATTACATTTTCTTCTTCCTTTCAGGAGAGTAATTTTAAGTTGTTTTAATTCTATTTATAGAAGGACTTCCACAATCCCTGAACTATCTGTCCTGTTAAATAATCCAAAAAAAGCCAAAGCAGAAAAACACCAAAAAAAACATCCAGACCTAAAAGGTCTTGACCGTTTTAATTTTACAGGGGTTGTTTAGTATTCCTGATATTAAAGCCTCTAAGAAGAACTTTTGAGGTGATAAAGCCCAGATCTCCTCAAATGATGTATTTATTGACATATCTGACCCTCTGGTACTTAAAGTCTATAAATACACTGGTTAAAATAACTAGTACTGCCACTAGAAGAAAACCTTTTTCATAAAGTGTTACAAAGAAAATAATTGTTGTGTTTTAGGTAAGAAAAGAGTTACCTGTGGTAGGGCCTTCAGATCAACCCCCAGCCAGCTGGCAGCAATACCAGGTGTCAGATACAGTGGTAATGATACATTAAGTGTATCTTTTTTAAAGAAGCAAACACTCCCCCATGCCCCCAGGACCAGTCCTTACCAGTTCCTCACACTGGACAGCTTTCACTCGTTTCGCTGTGTCCAGAGCTGTCTCTCCAGCTTGGTTTACTACAAAATTAACAGTACAAAAAAGAGCAATTCTTTGAGATGTCTTAAGAAACAGTTTATTACATTTCACTACTTGTAGCACAATAACTTCTAAAAGTGACCAAAAACACCTGTTCACTCTACAGCAGCTACAGCTCTTTAGTAAGTGTTCATGCATTTCATGTATCATCAGGTTCTTTTTGAACAGATGCATCTGCTGGGACAGTTCCCAAATCCCTCCTATAAAGAAATTTAGTCATCTCAATCTCGACTCAGTGCTTTTGCCAATAAAATGTACCTGAATAAGCAGGAGAAGCAAGCAGGCAGGGTAAAATAGCTCAAAAAAGAAAACTAATTCTAAGACTTTTTTTTTAAAAAAAAGGGTAAATGTCAATCCAAGCAGATTTTACTTTGATTAATATGCAGAGGCTTGAAGCCTTAATTTGGTGACATTTGAACAAGAATAAATTTAAATAAATTTAAAACTTTCTAGCTTTGTCTTTTTCCAAGCTATAAAATGGTTTACAATTTAAAATCAGAAAGAAGGTGATAATCTGAGGCTGCTGGGAGTTCCTCAGGCACAGCAGCTAATGGAATCCTTCCTAGATGTTCAGTAGCAAATCTCAGTAAACAAAAACAACTCCCACATCTGATGTGGATAAACCCGAGGTAAAATGTACTCACAGTACATCAGTAAATGCCATGGGGCTGGAACAGAGAATGCTCTACAGCACATTCAGATTGTAAAGCATTTCTGTGATCAGGAACTGAAAATTATCAAACTGAGATCTATAATATCTCTGTGAAATATTACATAGAGAATGCCAGTTAGGAATCCTTGAAAATACAGAGCAGTCCTCTAGAAAGGCCTATGACTTTGAAAGAATTCAGATCCCTAGAAGAAAGATTTACTTATGGAAAGATCTATCAGAGATGGCTCAATATCAAAATGAACAGATAGTACTTCTTACATGAAGCCAACACCCAGAAAAGTAATGGTGACGTAGAATATGGGAGAAATAAAATCCAGTTTGCATCAGCTGTTATGAAAACTTCTCTCCTATACCATTAACTGACTGAATGTAAATGTTTTATAGACACACTGATCACATTTAACTCCTGGGCCTAACAAGCTGGATTCCTTCTTAACTCATGAAAAATGGGATCAGCTTTCTCAGCTCCCTTTAGCTTCGTTTTGCACCTACACATACACTTACAGTACCTGTATCAGTTCATTTCTCATAATGGCATCCCAAAAGTTTAACTAGAAATAGAACCTGTTTGCTCACAGCTAGGATAATTTCTTGTTCTGTACATGGTCTCCCCTAACCAGTGGCAGTGTTGGCTGGGACATGCTGCATGAAACCACAGCACCAGCTGCCATTGACATCAACAGAAGAATTAAGTGCTGTGTACATAAAGCCCACATATCTAAGAGTGGAATTAAATATTTAAAGCATTATAACATATAAATTCTAGAATAAACAATAAACCTAAATTCCAATTTAAAATGGGTCAAAAACAGAACTCTCTGAACTCTGATTAGGGTTTGCCATTAGTATTTCATATTAGGAATTATTGTAACTATTATCTTCTAAGAATTCCATTTCTTGAATGAATGTTTCCTTTAGGCTTGATGTAGATAAGGTCATCATCTTTCTACCACAGTTTTATTTTACAAGTTTACTTACCAGAGAGAAATAAACAAAAGTGGCTAAAATATTGGGAAGAAATTTTAGGAGATCCGTATTTCCTGGTTTTAAATAATTAACTTACCTACATCAATAGTTGGCTTCCCCCTCAAAAGCAATTTCAAACACTCAGGCTTATTATATATACTGCAGTAGTGTAGAACTGTATTACCCAATGCTGTTTGTTTGTCCAGGTTTCCACTAAAAAAAAAACAAAAAAAACAATCAAGAAAAGTACAGTAGCTGTGCTATTAATTTGTTCATTTCAGATTTAGCATCCCTATAAATAGTAATTGCATAAAAAACTTTACTGGACAAATAGGAAGTAGGACAAAAAATATTTAAATTAAACATTACTTTCAAAGACTATTAAGAATTTTTCCAAGAACACTGGAAATATATGAGCTGTGACTGAAAAGGACTGAAAGTCTACAGAAGATCATTCAAAAAAATAAAGAAGTGAAATTCAGAGACTCAAACCTAGACCTCTCTAAGTCCATGCCAGTTGTTTTCCACTTGCCACTCCACTGTAATTCTTTTTTCAAACATGTTAAGTTAGCACAATAGAAATATCTGAAAAATAATTCTGATACAGTTAAGATAGGTTAATAAATTCCATGCAGCTAAGGAACTATCAAGAGGCCAGCTGTGAGAATGAACAAAGGAGTTGTAAGAAGGAATATAAGGACAACACATCAAATTAGGGAAAAAACAAATGTGCAAAGGGTCTCACACAGGGCTTTTTAAAAGCTGCACTTCCTTCAGTTTTCAACTTCTAAACCCAGGTTTTCTCAAAAAACTGTTAGTGACATTTTGGGAACAATAAAATATTTCCATAAACTAGAAAAGCAAAGCTCAGGAGATGACAGCTTTTCCCAGTATGAAAATATTGGACAGAATTGGACAGTATTTTCTAGTGTTGGACAGTAAGAGCCCACAGGGCTGTAAAGGTGGTCCTAAACTTGAGACTGCCACAAAAAAACATGCAGCAGACAGAAACACAAGGTTATAGCTGTCTGAAGAAACTAAGAAGCTTCATAACTAAACAAAATAATTTGAAATAATCATCCAAAAGAAAAAAAAAACAACATTTAATAATGCTCAAAATAGCAATTTGTGTTTCTAAAACATTTTTCAAATTATGAACTCATAGAGCTTGAAAATATTGGAATGTTATTTTTCATTTGTTACTTTAGTAACACTCTCCTATAATCAGCACTCACACTTTTCACTAAGGTTTTTTACTTCAAGGAATACATCCCTTAAAGAAAATCTCAAACAATAAACTAGATGTTGAAAATTACTAATTAACAAGTTTTGCTCTCAATAGCTTTAATACAGTTTATTAACTATTGGAACATCTGTTTCAAAGTCAATTTAGCATCTGTTCATAATTTTCTGAGTGTTTTGTTTGAATTTTCTGTTCATAGATTTCTACTCTTTACAATTCCTTTGCACATGTCCTGTATTTGGTACATTTACCTGCCATCACTCCTGGACCTGAACTATTTGTTTGCATGGCTTCATTATCATCATGTGCTCTAAATCAATGCTCTCTCATGCACTACAGAGTTTTTCCTTTCATCCTATTTTTATGTAACTGCTTCCAATGCTTTTAAATCTACTCATCTTTCCCTCTCTCTACTGACCAGGAGCACAAAGGTCAACTCAAAGGTACTAAACTATTCTCTTTTGAAACATATCTAAGGAGAAAGATTATAAATTCTGAGCAAACACTGTCAAAGGCACTGCCAGGATTACTCTGAGCACCCACAATTGTCATGTGATATTTAATGATAAGTCAGCAATCCATACCAGTTTTGTACAAGGAAGTCAACCAGATGGAGAGAGGTTTGGTCAGCAGTCCGGACTGCTAAATGAAGTGCTGTTTCACCTGGCTCCTAAACACACATAAATAGAAGTTAGATTTCTGTCTAATTTACAAAGCTTGTATATCAGACCTATGAGATACATCTCATTCACTCTTTACAAGTCTTTAGAAATAAAAATATTATGATGAAAATGATTATTATCTTTTTTTGTCTCAAAAAGACCCTATGTGCTTCAAAGGAAACAGCATTACACTTCCCAACATCTCAGCTTTCCTAAACCAAATTTTCACTTTTCCCAGCTGGATAGAACAACCCTGAGGAGCCTTTAACCATTTTAGCTACCAGTAACTGAAAGGGATCCTGTCAAGGAATACTGAGGAAATTTGCAGTACTTGTTTTACAACAGCCCGGTGAGCACCAAGCAAAATCACAACATTATCTCCTACAGAAACAGCATCACAAAAATCAGAGTCCTACATACATTAAAACTCTTACAGATTTTCAGAACAGTTGAAGTTGGAAAGGACCTGTCAAGTTACTGTAGACCAACCTCTCCCTGCCCAAGCAGGGCCACCAAGGACCAGTTGCCCAGGACCATGTCCAAATGGCTTTGGAATATCTCCAAGGAGGAAGACACCATATCCCTGGGCAACTTGTGCCAGTGTTTGGTCATTCTCACAATACAAAAAGGTTTCCTGATGTTCAGAGGGCAGTCCCTGTGCTCCAGTCTGTGCCATTGCCTTTGGTCCCATCACTGGACACCACTGGGCTCCATCTTCATTCCACCCTCCCTGCAGCTATTTCCATACAACAATGAGACGCCCCTGAGCCTCCTCCCAGCTGAACAGTCCCAGATCTCGGAGCCTTTCCAGGTGCTCCAGACTCTCAGACATGTTTGTGGCCCTTCACTGCATTCTCTCCAGCATGTCCAAGTCACTCTTGTGATGGGAAGCCCAGACCTGGGCACAGCCCTGCAGCTGTGCTGAGTGAAGGATCACTGCCCTTCATGTGCTGGCAATGAGTCCACACTGCCTGGAATGCCACTGTCACCTGTCACAAGGGCACCCTGCTGGCCCTTGCTCACCTTGGTGTCCATCTGGACCCTCAGGTCTCTTTAGGCAGAGCATAAAGTTGGCACATGGGGGTCTCCCCCATATATAGGGTTTCTCCTTGTCAAACTTGAATTCAATCATACTTTATTTTCTATACATATTATATGCATTAATGCACTGAAACAGAACCAGAAATGCTGTTTAATTCCTTTTAAAAGTTGCACAAGAAGTTAATCTAAATTTAGATTTCATTAACTCCTACTGATCATAAAGAAAAATTAAAAAAGCATATTACAGGATATATACTTAGAATTAAAGTCTTAATTAAAAAGTATTATTTTATTAAACATCAGAGAATTTGCAGAAGAGAATGCTGCAAATTACATTTCAATTGGTGCTCACAGCTTTCTAGTCATCACTGACTGTAATGGCTAGGAAGACTAAGGAGCTAATTCTGTGGTAACTGCTTGTGGATGACAAATGCAGAAAACTGACCTTGCAGTCAGGGAATTTGTAATGTGTTTTCATGATAAGCACTCTGTGATAGCTCAAGTGCTGAGACTATACTGAACTTACCCCTTTCACTGAACACAGACAGGCATTGTCTGCACCAACTTAGCTATTTTCACACAACTTGTTGAAAACATTCTCTGACATGTCTCCAGGTTGGGAGAAAAGACTGCTGAGCAAATAGTTACATGGCATTAATTATCTATTATCTATAAAAGCAAGTTATATACTCATGATTAACATTTGTCCATGAATAATTGAGGTCAACCCAGACTGATTTTTCAGAAAAACTGTTACTGATTTCAGAAGGAAGATCAAGTACTCAGAACTTGATACACACACACACACAAAAGAATTTTTCAGGTTGAAAGAAATTGTACTTATGTAAATGTCTCATCAGAAGCTGTGAAGTCATCAGATTTATTCTTTCCTTGTCTACAGTAAACAGAGACTTGCAGACAGTCAATAACATGTTTCTTCATCCATTATTTTAAACACAGGTATGATACTGTGATATGTGGTACCAGGTGACCCTGGGCTATCAAGTCAGTTCTTTGGGACTTTTCTAAGAGACACATTGCAGAACAGGTGCTTTTCAACACACTACAGTGGCACCAAAACACTGTATGATATCACTATTTCATTTCACACTCCTTTAGATCAATTGATGATGAAAGACAGTGTTCCTTTCCCTCCCTACAAGGATGCAACATGAAGGAATGAAAGGAAAGCCCCAACATTTTCATCTGTTATTTATTTTGTTTTATCAAAGTAGAGCCACAGATCCTGGGCATTTTACAAATACACATGATTTAAAATAGTAATTGTTTACCTGATAAGCTTACCTGTCCAGGCTCCAGCAGTGGCTCCATTAGCTCTACCCCCTCTGCATAGACTTGAATTAGTGCAAGTAAATCCCTGGATTTGACAGCCTCAAGTAATTCACTCAGTTTAGCTGCCGCAGATGCACAAGTCTTCCTAGAGAACTTATGATCTACATATTTAGCAGTGATAAATTCTTTACGTGCAGTCCTATGGGGTGTGAAAATAGAGCTTGCTTTAGAAATTTTTAGAAAAATAGGTCAACGATTATAATTTAAAATCACCTTGTCTAACTTGGAATCTGAAAACTATCTGATAAAAAGGGTGTTATTTATTGTTACACTGCATGTCTTTCTTGCAAACAAGCCCCAAATATGGAACATTGCCAATTTTATCCTGTCTTCTTTTATACAAAAATTACTCTGTGGGGACTAAGACCAAAAAAAAAGCAGAGCCATTTAGACCACTGTGTTTATCATCTGAGGGATTACCAGAAAACTCAAAACCATTCAAGAGTGGAATAATGCACCTTGAAATCCAAACTAAAGAGTTTTCTACACAGGGAAGCTGAGGTAGCTAAAATGGGACTACATGACTGGAGATTAAACTTCTAAGAAGCTCCACAGTGGGAATAAAAACCTGCAGTCTTCTGCCATCCATGCCTTCCCCTGGCTTTTTTTAAGACACTTTACAGCACAGATATATTCCACAGTAACCTCAGAAAGTTGAAAGATTCAGTACTTACATATCACTTGATGGACTGGGTTTAGGTGAAGGACTAGGTAAATTCCCTTCCATAATATCATTAAAACTAGTATTTCCTACATTCTTGGCCAGCTGTGATAAGAAAAGAATAAATGAAGATGAGGACTTTTGGGGTCTAACAGCAACCTAACAATAGGACTGCTAACGTGCATTTTTCCACACAATTAATAAAAGATGGAAAACATAGGACTGAAAAATTAAAGCCCAATGATTACATGCAGATACAGAGCAATTAAAAACAAAGAAAACGATTCTATTATGCCAGAACTTGTACAGTAGACTTCAGAGTCACAGAATTATTTGCATTTCAAGACAATCTGCCTCCAACACAAAAGCAGAATGAGGAACCAGCAGCATGAACATTGAAATGGTGCTGGTACACTGATCAGGAAACTGCTTAGAGAAAGATGCTCAGGGCTACTGAAGATCATGCTTAGAAAATTTGATTAAGATTAGTAGTAATTTTGCAAAAAAACCCTCAGTATTTCATGAGGAGAGAAAGTGGTAATGTTGAACCTATACCCAAATCCAGATCTGCCTTACATCTTCTCTCAATTTTCCTATATAAAATTTCTGTAATGTGTCATCTATAAGGCCAAACAATAAAAGGGAGATAAAAGTTAAAAAGTTACTGCAACTGTTTCTTTTTGACTTGTTTATATATTCCTTTTTTTTTTTTTTGTAGTCTCACATTAGATTCCTTTCATAACTTCAATATTACATGATTTCATCCATCAAATTAAGACTCCTCCAATATTTTTCTCTCAGAATCAGCAACAGGCATTTTCCCTTCAAGTCAAATTAGCTTCAGGTTTTAAATTGTATGAGCTTTTAGAGTGTCCTGATTTTGGGCCAAGATCAACTTTTGAGAGGTAAAATTCTGATGGCATTCATTACAATGGATGTCAATACTCATTCTGCATCACCTCAGGACATGAAATGAGAAGTGACAAGAGCAGCAATAATATATAATAATATATAACTGTGCACCTGTAAAATACCTACAGAAATACAAAGGAGAAATTCTGCAAAAAAAAATTCCTTGAAAAAGATTAACAGTAAATTGAACATTTTAGTGCTTCCTACATATATCTCAACATTTGACTAAAAAATCCCAATATAAATTAAAGAAACTTACCAAGAGTTCAGACGTTCCTAATTTGTCTAATTCCAAAGACTGGATTCGAGAAATATGGACACCCATTTCTCTGTGTATTCCAGAACACTCAATGCAGGTTAAAATGCCCAAATTAGTCGACAGCCATGTCGGATCTGCACAATTGAAAAACAAAGTCTTTAATCAGAGTCCAAGAAAAGGTTTGCATTGGTGGTAAGAGATGTATTCTGAAATGATTCCTTATTTCATATTTCAAAGAATGAAAATAAACTAGGAACACTGCATACTTTTCTCCAAACTCTAGTGCAAATTTAATACAAATTGCTACCAATGGAATGCAGTTTTTCAGATTTAGAAACAGTCCCAAAAGCACTGAATTTAGGCTTCTTCATTCATTCTGAATGAATGTATTTGAAGACTTTTAGTATTTGTTTTCTGTACAAATTATTTCCTGTTTTTAAAAGTAACAGATCTCCTAAATTTGACAACCTCTGTTTAAAAATTTACTTAAATTTTTAGTCTTTCATAAAAGATTAATCATACTGCTTTCCAGTATGTAAAACAGCAGCATGTTGTAGAACATTTGAGGAATGCTGGCTAGTCCAGGAAAAAAAAATCCCAATTTAAAAAATGCTGTCATGGAGGAGATCTGCACGTAATATTAGAATAGATTTTATACTACGAATGCTACATAAGAAGCATGACCAGTTTTTAAGGAAAAGAAAAAGCTCCAGACATACTTTGTGCACAAATTAATCCCTTCCTTGACCTTAAATAGTAATTGCTGAAGCATTAAGCCAAGAGTTTTAAAGCAGCAAGCTGGAGTACAGAGGTGAAGCTTAAAACTTTACTACAAATTAAAAGATGAATGAGAACTGTAATCTGAAGTTTCTATAGCTTTACACAATGAAATAACTGAATGAACCAGTTCCAGGATTTGACATAATTATATCCCAGTTAGTAATTTTTTCTAGCTATGTCAAATTTGGATCAGTTCTGCATCAGCATCTGCAAGATACACATGATCTACTCAGTTCCAAATGAGCATCACCTTCTTGAAGTGTCCCTTTGATGAGAAAGCTGCAACAGCTGCCAGCTCCCACACCAGCTCAGTTGTACTGTGACCAGCTGCCCCTTCTCAAGTTCTAAGTGACACATAACTGACCTGTAACTCTGTACTTCTGAAGATATTATCTGATAGGATTTCAACTCTGGGTCTCACTCTTTGCACAAGACTACTTATTCCACCTCTGAAAACTTCTCATGCTTCAATTCCAGTAGTCTCATACCAAGATAAAGCCTCAGAGCAAGATCCTGGCCAGGTCAATTTTTCCACAATCATTGTCTAAGTATTACTCACTTCTACTTAGTAGCATGCACAGGATCAGTGATGCCAAGCAACTTCCATTCAAGTGCAACAAGCATCTAGACACAGTGCAACAAGAACAGTTCAAACTCCAGAGGGGCTTGAACTGCTGGAAGTAAGCACAGACAACACACAAAAATATTTTAGTGAATTAAACAGAACTAACGTAGGAAAGTCATATTTGTTCTTTTAAAAACAGGTTGAAGATGGAGAAACATCACTTAGAAAATTAGTTTGCACTCTACAAACACTTCTTTAAAGAAATTACTTTGCTCCCAACAAGAAGCTGATGACATGAACAAATGGAGATACCTGGTGAGCCACAATCACAACAGACTTCATTGCCGGGTAATCTCTGTATGTCATCAATAATGGCTTTTGTCAGATCCTCTAAACTGTTTTCACCTGTGCTCTGCTCTCCACGGAATGCCATATTTAATGCTTCTTCTTTGCTGTTAGTCAATACTGATATCCATCTAGCACAAGATAAAGACCTTAATGAAGATCTGCATTTGCAAATACATGTTAATCTATAAAATGTAGAAATCTTGCCAGGAACAAAATGTTAGTGGGACTACAGGGAAGGACTGTATTGTGGGAGAGACTGAGGAGGGGGAAAAGTGAGAGTCAGAAAGGAAAGATTTAGAATACATATGTAAGAATGAGACAAGATAAAGAGTCTCAATTCTATAGGTTAGAATTGAACAATGAACATTTGGTGAACAATTTTAAAGCCAAGTTCTCAGGTTTCTCAAATAAACAGAAATTGGAGAAAAGGGGCAATTTAGCTTCTGTAAATTTAACTGCTTTAAAAGGTGCCCAACATCTCCCTAAAGTTGTCTTCCTGGAGAAAATTATAATCCCTTTGTTCAGCGTGCATCTTTCTCAGCAAGTACAGTGGACAATGTGTTTATGTCTAGTTGCCTTTTAAATGCACTGTGCACTAATCAGAGTCAGACTAAAAAGCCCAAATTAATGACAACTGCCATAGCAACCAAGGGATGGCAGGAGAGTAATGATACCAATAGCCAACATAAAATTTTAGGAACAACAGTCAAGTGCAACAAATCAAGACTCTTTAATGATATCTCAGGCACTATTTTCTCCCCTCTCAATCACTCTGCAAGTTGTTGTTTATACATAATATTTTAATTAAAACTAAACAAAACCCCTTCTGAGCAGCTGCTGTGCTCCATGTGGAAGTAAAGAGAGGAAAGCAGATCCACTAAGGACCAAGCAAATTGCAGATGTAGTGTTGCTAATTTAGAAAAAAAAACATGTTAAAAAAAAAATCCTCACAGGTAAAGTGATTTTAGATGAATTCAGATCTACTGCAAATGTTTTATGTTTTTTAACACAGAAATATTTTAAATTGGTAATATTCTCAATGCATTCCATGTTTACAATATTCAGATTGTCTGCAATCACCAATCTTCTGAAATATGAAAAATGGTTATATGGTCATCTAAACATACTAAGAGAACATCAGATTGAAATTCATAATTTCTCACTGAAATAACAATGAAAATATTAGCTTAAAAGGATTTCTGAGGGAAATTTATGTGTGTAATCTTACAGCACAGATTCAGAGCCTGAATGAATATATGGGCTTTCCATATTATTTACTTCATGCATGTATGTTTTTTTTAAAATTTTTATGTGCAGAGAATAATATAGGAACTAGTGCATAAAATGCTTTAAAATTTTTGAAAAATCAACCTTAAAAATAAAAGAGAATTTGAAAGTGCTGAGCACAAATTTGCTCCAAAGTTTATGTGCTGGAATATATAAAGGTACATTAATCTTTCTCATTACATGAGAAGAACCTACACTAGAGGGCATTCTTCAGCAATTTTAATGATGAAATTCAATGTTATTAAAAAAGTAAGAGGCAATGGTGTCTTCTTTCTAATATTATAGCAATATTTGGTTAAATACACAACAAAATAATAATTAAACTCAGACAAACAACATTTATCTTGAAATTTGTTGATAATTTCTTTTAGAGTTACAATTTGATTAGTTTGTTAAAAGGCAGAATTTGAATAAAACCCAACTAAGCAGTAACAATTAAAAAAATATTAGATGCAATTGAAACAAACACAACACAATTGAGCCAGCTGTTAGTTTGATATAGACTTCCTTATTACAAGTATCTCAACTGTCAGAGAAATCATTATTTTGGTTGTGTTTGCTCAGGTAGAAGGAATCCCCTGTCCAGGACTGGGGCGCCTGTGAGTGAGAGCAAGAGGCACCACAGGGGCAGCTCTTCCCTGACAAGCACAAGGACATGCTCTGAGTGATTGCTGCTGCTTATCAAGAAGTGCCCAGTTGATCACCAGGCCTTCCTGGCAGGCTGCACACTCAAAAATAAACAATTCAAGTCAGTAAATATGGAATGTTAATTAAATGTTAATGGTTTATAAAACTTGTTCTATCTGCTCTTCTTCTCTTTTTCTTATCTCTATTAGTCTTTTTTGTTCTTCATTTAAAAAAAAAAAAAAGTATTTACTCTATTTCACAATACTACCAGTGCCAAATGAACAGTCAAAAACCTTCTGGTAATACTCTGCAGTTCAAATAACTGAAAAATGAATCAAGTCTTACAGAATTGCTTTGTGTACTTGTTTTAGGACAAGAGGAATTGACCTCAAGTTGTCCCAGCAGACATTAAGATTGGATAGTAGGAATAAAATTCTTTACAAAATGGGTTTTTAAGCACTGGAACAAGCTCCCCAAAGAAGTGGTTGGGCCACCATCTCTAGAGGGCTTTAAAAGATGTGTGGATGGGGTACTTGAGGACAGGGTTTAGTTGGAGGCTTGGCAGTATTTGATTAATGGTTGGACCCAATGACATTAAAGGTCTTTTCCAACCTAAAGTGGTCTACGATACAATTCTACCTAACACAATAAATAGGTGGTCCAATCATCTGTTAAACTTGTTCTTCTGAATAACAGTAATTTCTTATCATCATTTAAGGCATTTTTTTTGCTGGAGATTCACAGTTTTGAAGAAACAAAGCTAAACAAAAATCTGGCATCCTAGTTGCCTTCAGGAAATAGAAGATCTTTGTTAATCTTGCATGGACCAGACTTCACTCACATTTCTCTTATTTTGCTTCAGTATTTTCAAGTCAATAAAAAACTGTCCCTCAAGAATATGTCTAATAGTTTTGTTTTTTTTTTAATTTTACAGTAAAAATTTAACTGTCTTTTCTGACAGTCACTATTGCAACACTGTTGTTTCCAGGTAAAAGTGCATAATTAGAATAAGAATAGTATAATATTTTTCAAATATTGATTTATAATTTTTTTGTATGGAAGAAGCATCAGATAGTATCAATGCCTTCAAATTCAGTCTTTCCAAGGTGAAAAATGTCTGAGGACTGCTGTTAAAAACTAGATTGAAGCTAGATGTCTGTTTCTTCAGAGAAAACTTTCTAATCTAGCTTTGTTTATAATCCAGGCATTTTCTGTGGGTAAGGATATGCTCTTGACCTTCAAAAACGGTAGAAAAGAGCCCAAAGCCCATCACCAGAGTATGTTTGGCCCTATCCACAATTATAAAAAAAAACAGAAAGCAACTATTATTGTATTTGTTTAAAAAATCAGGTTACCCTTCTATAATCTACACATAAATATATATTTACATGCACATAAACAAATATATTATCCACACTCCACTTCCCCCTAATAACTTTACTTTATCTGCTAGAGAAACTATTAATCCATTGAGAACTTAAGGACTGTCAGTAATTAAAGGCCAACAAACAGCTGCCTGGATAAAAATAAAGGCAGACACTGGTCTGAAGGAAATGTTTGAGGGGAAACAGTAATAAACCTGCAACCGAAAGTAGGCTCCAGTGCTTTGTATACATGTTTTTATAAAAAACCCATTATTCTTATTCTTCTTATTATTGATATTATTTTATTTTGTTTGAGGAGCTACTTACTGAAGCAGTGTAAAATGATTACTAGTAAAATGTATGCAAGACAAGTTAAACCAGAATAAAATTAAATACATCTTTTCTTCTCTATTTAGATGTGAGTTTGGAAAGAAGGTGATTTGAAAATCTATTTACACATTTTCAATTGGTTCACAAAGTAAAAAGGACAGAACAGAGGCAGCACTAAAACTGTGTGGACAATACACAAGACGAAAGGATCAAGAGAGGGGCACACCTATACTAGTCAGGAGGAAATTGAAACAAGAGTATGACAACTCTGAGGAGTTACATCAAGTAGTTCCTGCAGAAAACCATTAAATCACTGAGGCTGGAAGTTCAAGGGGTGCTGTTCCCATGACACCTTAGATAATAAAGCTTTTTAGGGCCCACTCAGTGGCTGCATAAGAAAGTTTCTCATCAGCACAATTACACTCATCCTGGTTCCTCAAGGGGGGCAGCAGAAGGGGAGGTGCTGAGCTCCTCTGGTGACCAGAGAACCAGAGACAGGACATGAGGAAATGGAATGAAGATTCATCAGGAGAAGCTCAGATGGGACACCAGGAGAAGGCTCTTCACTGACAGGGTGTTTGGCCAGTGGACAGGCTCCCCAGGGAAACTGCCAGGGTATCAACCCTGTGAGTGTTAAAGGAACATCTAGACAATACCCTTAGTCACTTGATTTAGTTGTAGGCAGTCATGGCAGGAGCAAGGAGTTGGACTCAATGATCCGTGAGGGTCCCTTCCAACTTGAGATATTCTAGGATTCTGTACTCCAAAACAATTTTCTAAACCACTTGACTTTAGAGCAACAGACAAAATGTCAGTGCTTCTAATAGGAAATAAAACCAGCCTGGAATTTCAAAACAGTCCTACAGGCAGCCTGCTAAACTAAATTTATTAATCTGCCTCTCAGAAGAAGGATATTGTTAATCTATCCCTTCCCTACCTTGCTCATGTGTTAAGACTAAAAAACCCCAAAGTTTTAACTTCAAACCTGTTAAACCAACTAATACAGTAAAAATTAATTTATGACAGAGTACCAAAAACTTATGACTCATTAAGAACTAACAGTGTTTTCTTCATGACTAAAAAAAATTACTGGAATAATTAAGTTCCAGGATGAATGCAGTAATCATGACTAGCAAGTCAGTTCTGCACTGTAAGAGCCAACATAAAGCTGGGCAAGCCCAGAAGGAAATAGCTGCACAACAAAGAATTCTCCAGCCCTTTTTTTTCACTCATGACTCTCCAAGGTTGAGCAGTCAATGCCACTGTCACTGTCACCCAACACTACCAAACAAGTTAAACACCCTACAAACATCCCCTGTACCTTTAAAATACACATGGAGCAACACAGTCTTCCACTAGAATGTGGATATTTAGGGAAAGAATGAGGAATTTGCTGTCCTCTTCAGTAGTAACTTTACTCCTTCAACTTTAGGGTGTTGAGCCTTAGAAAACATGCACAACACGTATCTGGTGACACAGGAGGAAAAATCAATGGTACATGGGTCTCAGGAAATAATTCTGATGCAGAAAGAAGAAGAAATATTGTTTAAAAGAAAATAATCTAATTGGAAACATGCATTAATGAAGCAAGTTCCTGGATTCTGAAGTACACAAATCTGAGAGATATGCTTTGCCACTCATTTCTAGGCCTACAAAAGAAAAAATGCACTGCTTGTAGATATTTTCTATGTGTCATATGGAGATCTTTTATCTATTTATTATGTTTAATTTCAAGAAAAAGGTAGGATCAAGAGGAAAAGAAGTAACTACAGAACTGGGTTGACAGAGAAGATTTAAAAAGTCAGAGAAGAATTTAAAAACATTTCATTTGAATCTTAATAATCTGAACTACAAGATCAAGCACTTCACACAAACCAGGTAATGGTTTACACAATCTAAATGGGGTTTTGGTTAGTTTGATTTGGTTTAGTTTTGCTTTGAATGTTACTAGGTTTTAAAAGAGCTCTGTAGTGTGACACAAAATAGTTTAC
Source organism: Parus major (assembly GCF_001522545.3). NCBI lineage: Eukaryota > Metazoa > Chordata > Aves > Passeriformes > Paridae > Parus > Parus major. Next base: position 141,827,504 of record NC_031769.1, read on the forward strand.
ATTTACAGATTTGTAACAGCAGAAAAAAGAGACAGTGGGCACTACTTTGCATTAGCTGAGAAAATTATTTCCACTGTTGTGTGTGATTTTATACATTTCTATTGGCAAAATAAACTTGAAAAAATGTAAATATTCTTACGCGACATATTCCTGTTCATCTTCTGCTTGAAAGTGGTATGTTCTGTTATCTGAAATAAAGAAATGCATCTTTTCATTTGGCACATGATAAATGTTAATGTTCCTACATATTTGGTACTAAAACCCATTTGGCAGCTAAAGCCTTCAAGAGCAATTTCTTTTAAAAGGCATCATTAATTATTCACAGCTATGGATAACAATTCCAAAACAATGAAAAAAGGAAAATGCAACTGTAAATTTTTATTCACACCAATTGTATGTATTTTATAAGTCTGAAGTTTGAAATACTAAAGAAAAATAAACACATGGATCAAATTTTATCCTTTCAGAAGTCAAAACTGAGACAATTAGGAGAAGAGGGCAAAATTAATTTGTTCAGTTTTGTACAGTTTTTCCAACCTGGTGAGCCAAGAAAATTCTTTTACTAGCCAACAGATGAAGACATGAAGTGGCTAGTATCTCCCACAATCAAAGGTTTCCTAGACTGTCCTTTTCAGTATAGGATGTTGGAACTGTTTGTTGATTAATACTCTGTATATGAAGTCCAAAAATACTAAGTTGACTCATCAAAAGAGTTTTTAAAACCAGACTGGATACAAATACCTGCTGTATGAGACCAAACTGGGAAGAAGGGGAACCACAGGAGCTTTAATGCTGAGAAGACAAGGCATTACCAATTTTCAGACAAAGAGAAATAAATTTTTAATGTAGGATAAGAGAGAAAGAAATTGGGTCCCCTTGTCTTCCTCATTCCCTCAAATAGAACTCAGAAAGCAGAAGAATGACTGAAAAGCCCAAGGTCTTTCCCCTTTCCTGGTGGATACAGCTAATGTATGTTCCAGTAAGCTGTTAAACATCTCTCTGAACTTAGGGAGAAGCACATATGCTGCATTTCATGGTTTGTCACAAACAAACAGTATTTATGTCACATCTACACAGAGAAATGTTCTACATCCATTTGCTCATCCTCAGAACTAGAGGCTCTGAACACTCATAAAACACTGTGTGTGTTTGGATACAGACCTGAACTTTGAGCTCTAGCCTCGTGCTCTACTTAGAGCATCTTGCAATGATATTTTCAGAAATCCCACATAAGTGGTACATCCCACAAGATGGTACTAAAGTTGCTACATACGTGATATTAGATCAAAGGACTTCTTATCTTCAGCGTTTGGCTTCACCTGGCAGGTCAATAAATTCAGTTTAGCTGGTTGCCTGTTGGACTAAAAAGAAAATTTATTTTATTTTAAAAATGTATTGATTTAGGATTAATTTCCCTGTCTGGGGAGTGGGCATGTATGATATTACTTAAAGCTTGGACATGCACACATATCCACCCTCAAAAAGCTGGAGACCAGCATCATTTGGTCTGATTTAGTCTCTCAAAATGGAAACACCGCTAAATCTAAACAAAATTAAAATCTTCATAGCCTCACTTTATCTGAAAGGGATGGAAAGAGAAAACCTGAAATTTACAATATGCTAACAGTAATATTTTTAACTGCATTTCATCAACAATGGCAAAACTATAATGGAGTTTTTCATTACAGCATGCCCATAATCCAAGTTTCCTCCCAGTTTAAATAAATCAAAGCTGTAATCCTAAAACTTTAAAAGGAAAATGGAAAGACAAAGATCTGGAGTTTATGAACTCAGGATAAATACCAATATTCTGTGCTGTAATTAAGTCACTTAAGACATGATAATTAAATGTATCATTAAGGAATTTGGGATTTATACAGGTAGTAAACTTTAGAAATTGAGGGCTGTCAGTGGTACTGGGGCAAAGGGGGAAAAGAGGTGAGGAAATGGGATAATTTCCTTTTATAAGAGCAACTCCTGTGCTTGTTTCCAACAAGTTCATGTTACACTCCCACAAGGCAGCTTTAGCACTGCCTCCACCATGATCACCTTGGTGCTACCTCACAACTGAGCATTCCTAGGAAAATCCTTCAGATATGTGCCTGATTCCAAGAACTCACTGTGATCAAAACTTCCCAACATTTCAAACTTCTAATTGAAAGCACTCAAAATACTAAACACATTCACTCATCTGCCAGCCTCTAACCTAGTATCAAGTGCTTCCCAAGTTCCCAAATTATGTGATTCACATATATATCATGACAATCCTCATAGGCAAATCCATCTGAAGTATTAACTGAGAAGTCTGTTCAATACATTTGCCTTTTTTTATTAAACTACTGATAAATTAATTTCATAAGCTACAGTTTCACAAATCTTCAACAGTCAGAAGCTGAAGTAACATCCTTTTTGTAATAGCACATTAGCAGCAACAGATTCACCAGGAAAGGACAATGCTATTTATCATTTCCATATAAAGGTATAAAAATAACTTACCGTTGCATGTGAGATGGTAAGAATTCCATTTTTAACAGTGCACTTTCTTCTTTGCCATACTTTTCTTAACCTACAAAAAACCACGTATCAAGTTTAGTAAATAGATATAACTTCAAAATACATTAATATCATTATTAGTTTGAGACAATTAGCTTTAAAAAACAAACAGAGGCAGTCAAAATTTTATTAAATGCTTCACCAAAAAAAAAAACCTGGAGATTTGTGACAGATCTTAATCATCTTTCAGAGAGTTATAAAGACAATAGCTTTCTTTTAACTATGACTATTTTTTTTATACTTGCTTGTCATGTTTTTCATGTTTGCTATATTAATTCAGTTCTGTGTTCAGGCTTGAACTTTGGAATTCACAAATACTTGTGGCACATACATTAGGAGAATATGCCTGAAACCACAGCAGAAAACTATTAAAATTAGAGCCTGAACATAGTAGTAGATTTCATTATTATGTGATACCAGAACCTACCCATCACTCTTCTTTAGAAGATAGCCTTTCTTCTCACTGCCATATTCCTTATTCCCCTGAAGCTGATGCATACTGTACCCTCCTTGCCTGCTCTGTGAATCCTGAAAAGGGAAACACAACATTAATCTCCTCCTGATGTGCACAGTCAACTTCCCCAACCTTGAATCCTATTTAATTTTTTCTTCTCTACAACATCATGAATTAATACAGATTAAAAAAGGAGAACTCCTACTGCATGTTTTACATTCACTGGAGAGCTTGCTTTGACACAATGCAATCTTGAACTAAAGGCATGTTCAAGATTTAATTAATACATTAGGTCTTTGATGCAAATATGCATCTCAAAACAAAGACTTTTAGAATACAGATATTTAATATTGTACAATCTTATCAGCAAAAAGCAAAAGGCTAAGATAAAATTTCAAAAAGAAAACAACAGAATATAGCATGCATATATATATATATAGGAATACATATATAAAGAAAGACAAACACTAATGATAATTTTTTTTCCCAAATAAAAAAATATGTATAATTCATGAGTTTTAGTGAATGAAGTCAGCTGAAATAACTTTTGGCCTGTTCTAGTGAAACAATTAAGTGAATTGGATTAACTTGTTACAAGCACATCAGAAAAAAAAATCCCCCAAATTCATTAAAACATTGACTTACTCTCCTAGACTTCGATCACGAAAGGCAAAAGCAACAGAGGAAAGAGAAAGCAAATAATTTAAAACAAGAATTATTATTCATTTAAATAAATATGTTCCTTGAACATAGTTTATAGCCCCTATTGTTAAAACAGTGTTTCCCCTTTCTGAGGACACTAATAGAGGGACGGCAAGAACTATTTTTTTAGGCATATCGGTGTTTTGTTTTATCCAGTAACAAAATATCGTAACAAAATTCCAGACAATCTGGCATATACGACATTGGCTTCACAAAACAACTAATAGGACTGCAAGATCGAATTTTAAAATATCTTCCAATCTTTGTCATCTTTATATTGCCTAAAATTATAGTTATGTTGTACCCTCCACCACAGGAGCTAATTCTGAATTTCCACTGAAAAAGATCAGAAAAGTTAACATTTGCTTTTTGCAAGTGTATGCAAAAAGCTATAATTAAGGTCTCATAAATTTGTTTTTAAATATAACTATGAAACAATAACCTGCAAAACATCCCACAAGAAAAATAAAAAAAAATAAAATAAAAAGAATGGGAAGTTCAATTACTCCCTTGTCAATAACCTTTCCTCCCTAAAGCAGAGTTTCTTACTACCACAACCAATATATACTGAAGATTACTCCCTCTTGGTTTATCCAGGGTGCTTACAATTGTTTTTTCTTTTGTAACAAGTTTGCCACAGAGTTTAGGGAAGTGCTTTGGTAAAGCTGGCAGTTGTGGCTGGAAGCAGCACAAAGGCTTCTGTGAGCTGGGTGCTGCCAGCAGTGCTTACACCACCACAATCAGCAGCTCGTTTGTTAAAAGCAAATTTCAAATCCCCACTGGAATTAGGGCCCTGCTGGTATTAGCATAGGAACAAACATAATGAGATGTAGTTCTTGTTCCAAGTAGCACATGAGACAGGAGATTCGGGGAAATAAAATGTAAAGAAATAATTGACAAAACAGACACAAAACAAGATTCCAAATATTAGCTACATTTAACTTAATGCTGTTAAGTTACATTTGCAGCAATAATTAATAGACAAAAGTAGAGAACAGAAGGCTGTATTAAAGGCCCGGGTTTTAAAATTTAAGCTTCTTAGGATATGAGCATTTTGCAACATACAAGATCAGATATTTTACACAATTAAAAGTACTCTAGTATTCATTAAAATAGTTTGTCCAAAAGCCATAAAATGATTTTCCAAAATTAGGTAATTTTGCACAAAGTAACAGAATCTGCCCCAAGTTGACATGAGGGCAGCACAAGAGTGGCCACAAGACGCTGCACGTAACAGAGCCAACACCAATGGTACTTCCTGCAATGAAGCTGCAGCACTGGCACTGCTGCACAGCCCAGGATCCAAACAGGGGCAAGATGTGCTTCTCCAGGAACCAGTGATTGCATTGATTACAGTAATATTTTTTTTCCCTGATGAAAGGACAGGTATGCCACAAAAATGTGTAAAGTCATTACAGATGTCCATAATGCTAAATAAACACCTTGAACAAGTGCAACAGTGAAACAAAAGTTGCACTATGAGACCTTGAAAATGTTGGGATGCCTCACTTATAGCAGCTCTAAAGTGGTTAAAGGTGGCAGAACTTACAATTTGGACAGGAATCACTAGTTTCAATTTCCTTCTCTCAGTCAAAGAAACTTAACTATCACCAACCAGGGCCTCAATTTTATTATTTTAAACTGCTTCCCTGCCAAAGCAATGTTTGATGAGAGTTCTTCTGATTTTTCACAAATCCACCAGAAATCCCATTTCTTCTGATTTTTCACAAATCCACCAGAAATCCCATTTCTTCTGATTTTTCACAAATCCACCAGAAATCCCATTTCTTCTGATTTTTCACAAATCCACCAGAAATCCCATTCATTTCACGTTTTTCAGTAATTCCATTAATCCATCAGTTTTCCAGTGATGAGATTATGATGCAATAATATAAATGGGAGAATGTATACTTTATTGTAATCCACCAGGCCATCTGTTGAAGTAATAAAGTCCAGCTTTATGTACTTGAAGATTTGGATGTAGACAGTGATGGAGGCTGGCTGGTGAAAACTCAGGCCATGTCATGCTTTGCTTCCTCTTAACCAAGGAGTAACAAATGCTGACATGCTGCTTCAAGATTAAACACTGAATACCGAAGTAACACATTGTTTTCTCAAGCTCCTCAATTTCTTCCAGCATCATTACACTCTGACTCACGTCATGTAGCAGAATCTCATGACTGAAAGTCTTCATGTTGTTGAGAAACTTGAACATAAATGTGATCAAATGGTTATTTTATCAAAAAAAGCAGATTCTTTCATTACAGCATTTCTCGTGCTCTCTCTCTGATTTGCCTGGATATCCGGAATACTGCTCCTTTTTCTTCTAAGACACAACTTCAATTCTCTTCAAAACACTTCATTTTTATAACTTTATATACATATTATACATATATACACACACAAAGTTTTTCAAGAGTCCTAGAATTCGTCCACACTGTAACTACAGTCAGAACAGTTGCAGTTTATTCTGGTGATGCCTGTGAAGCTATTTTATTTCAGCATGTATTCAAATATGAAAATTTGACTTCACATTTATATTTGACTTCTGTTTTTTGGATGAGGTTTTGCTGCACATAGGTAAAACTTTACAAAAGGAAGGCCTTGTAAAATCATGGCTCAGGTCTGCTACTTCAGTTAAGCAGAAAAGGACTACGGGAAAGTGATTCAGCTGAACCAGAGGTAGAAAAACAAGTAACCATCGTGACCATGTACACACCCTGGTGTATGGTGGTTGATGATGTTGAATGATGTTTATTATGATTTAAAACCAAGTAATTGATAATGGGCTAACTGCTTAAAAAAGGCCCGTTTTTTGCAATAAAGCACAAAACTCCTTTGCACCTGCCTGGGGACTCTGTGTCACTATGGACCCTCACCCACAAGCTCACCCACAAGGTTGTTTTCCACTAAAACACAATATTTTTACTATGCATCCAGGAAATACGCAACCAAAAATCCAAACATTATATTTCACTCGTTACTCTGCCTCACAATAATCTATGAGCTTGTATGGACTGTTCCATATGCAGCTGTGAATGCACAATACATTTCTGAAGAACATCCACCCATTTGTCCTATTTTATTTTCAAGAACTGGCTGATTGTCAAGAAACATGAACTCAACAACATATGCAGCATCCAGGAGAAGAGGAGAAGTTTTTCTTTGCTTCCCAGATAATCAGTTTGTGGAAGAAAAGGTATATGAGAGGAGAGCAAGCCTTGTTTGCTCTGCATGCTGGGAATCAATTCCTGATGAAGAATGAGCAGGAATTATGTTCAGAATTATTTAGATAATAGGGAGATGACAAATGTAATGCCTGTATGGAAAGCTCTGTAAGTGCTATGGAAGAGATCTGGTAAGTGCACATCGGAGATGGAAGGGGAAAAAATTACCAAACTGAGAATCAGGAAAGACTGTAAAATATGAGATAAGGGAAAACTGAGCACTAGGAAGAACTAGCAGCTTTTACAGTAAATTTGGATCAATTCAAAGGTGCTCTGTGGTACTCCTGTCAGCATTTGTACCATGAGAGAAATTCTGAAAAACATGTACAGGGTGATGTAAGGCTGTGCTGTCCTTCAGAATGATGGGATGAGAGCTGCAGGAAGAGGAACAGCCTCCTGGCCAAGGTTTATCTGCTATATGATGTACACCTATGTTATGTAAGCACATGTAAGCGTTCAAAAGAAAAGCAAACACCGCTGTAAGGAATTATTCATCCATTATTCCTTATTAACTGTGATTCCACATTAGTTAATTTACTAATTCAAGGCCACATCTATACACAGTGGCCATAATCACAATGGGCTATCTATAAAATTACATGAAAGCCTATGAAAATACTTGCCTCAGTTACTAAAATCCTATTTTTCAAAAGTTTCAGAAGAATTCCAGCAAAGATTTTTTAGCTTCAAACTACAAAAGGGACATTGAAAACAACTTTGAAGAGTATATTTATTATTATACACAATGGAAAATCAGGTCAGATTTTGAACAGAGAGGTTGTGTACAAAAATTTCCTGTAGTTCCCTGAAGAATCGGTAAGTAAATGATGACTGATGCAGTGTACCTGGACTTTCAATGGGCACTTATTCTTCCTTATGAAAGGGAAAGAATTGCATTGCCACAGGATGAGAGGAAAAGTCCTCAGGTGAGGAAACAGTTTAAAAATATGAAACAGCCAGATGAGTTTACAGAAAGCTGTGCCAGCACATGTGGTATCTAACACAAACAATATGGAAAAGGACGAACAGTAAACTGTCAAACCTTGTTAGATGCTATTAAATTATTCAGGAGACTCAAGAATAGGCTGACTGAAGAATTTCTCAGGAACTCAGTGATAGTGAGTAGCTTGACAACAAATGACAGGTGAAGATCAGCATAAAAAAATGCCAAGTGATGCAGAGGGAAAGAATAAGGTACTTTGAGCTCACCATGAAGATTCAGAAACAGGATAATGCGGTTATAGCTTTACAGATGATTAAGCTTACACACCTCCTCTGGCCAAAAAGCAAGTCAATGTAAGGTTTTATGTGGAAAAATTTAAAAAAAATAAAATTAAAAAAATAATCAAAAAGGTATCTAGTGAGCATATCAACAATTCACACACACTCAGATCCTGAATAGGGTATGAAGATCTAAAAGTTAAAAACAAGTAAAAGGGAAAAGAGTTTTCCATACAACCATGGTGGGAAAGGCACAGCAGCATCATAAGCTGATGGTTTACATTTCCTCAAAAAGCAACTGCACAAATTCCAAGACTTCCAAGCCAGTCAAGCTAATGGGAGGGTATTCTGGGGAAGTGTCAGTGTTTATTGCCCTGCATTTTACTCTCAACACCCACTATTAACTCATCAGAAACTTGGCTGACTCAGTGGTTGTAAATCATGTTTTTATGTATATATAATATTTCTGCCTTGGGATCACCTGGGTCAAGAAAATCCTGAACACAAACTGGCTGGAGGGTAGCAGAACACCAGATGGAAGTGTGCATCCCTTCTCTTCATTTTTCACCCTGAACAATCATTCCTTATCATTGTCAAGGACAGGATGCTGGTGTAGATGAAGCATTTATCTGACCCATTACAACTCTTCTTATAGTGCATTAAGAAAGTACATAAAACAGAGAATAATTTCTTTTTGTACATAAAATTCAAACAGAAAATGAATGTAAAAACATTGTTTGATGATATGTAGTTGAACATCGTAAATATTAGTTTTGCCATAATGTTCACAAACCCAACTTTTGAGCCAATAACTACACACAAATTTAACATTAATTAATTTCTGAATATAAAACTCACAAATTTACACTATCTCCAAGAATAACATATTTAAATTATTTACCTCCTTCTGATCAAGCTGCAGAGAGGATTTTATCAAATCTCTAAGAGCTGTAAGTTGTTTCTTTTCTTCATCCTGTGTCTGCTTTATCTGTAGAAAGAGATTGCCATTATGTGCTTGCTGGATGCAACTTTAATGTGTTATGCATTTCAATACACCATTTTAGATATCCTGAACAACTAGCTCAATTATTTTGTGTTTTTGTAATAGTTGAATTTATTTTCATAGACCAATCCATTCTTATGTCTTCACCTTCTATGCATTTATTGCTTGAAAAGCAAATTAAAATGAATGTACAACTTGACATGCACTGTTTGTTCAGTTACATTTTAATGGCTTATTATAACTAATGCAACTAAATTATCCTCTGAAATATTAAAATAACTCAAATAAATTTGACAGATTACTTAAGGGATGAAAATGCAGTTTAATTTAGCAAAAAATGACAATAGAAAATGGGATTACTGTAATTCTGATTATAGAACACAAAACACTTGGGTGACAAGTGATCTTTGATTCCATGTTATTACTTTTCTTCAATGAACATCAAAAATTAATTCATTTTAAAACCATGGTGCTATCATTAAGTAGTTGGATTTTAAAAAGTGAAAATGGAACTAAAATTAGTGTTAATAATATAAGCTGATTCTAATATTCACACTTTAAAGTAGTTTTATCTTAACATATGATTGAATTTGTAGTAGAATGAAAGCTACTTTTCCTAATAGCTCTAAAAGAAGCATATGAAGTCAAACAGTTAAGATGTCTTTTCTTCATCAAGCTATGTTCAGTTTCAAGTAACATACTTTTCATTTATAGGATGCAAATGAAATATAGATCCTTATAGTTATATTTTAAATGTACTCATATAAACAAAATATTTTCGTTCTCAGATATAAAGCTACTTGTAAGTAAACTTACATTATATAAGTCAGCAGCCAACTTTTCAATATATTGTTTAAGTTTATCAGCTGTTTTCAAGCCATCTTGGAAGAAACTGGAATGAAAAATTTGATTTATCAGGAATATATCGAGTTCATAACACAAAGTAGATTGTCTTGTGGAGAAAAACAGCAAAACCAATAAAACATAACCAGCTTCTTCCACGTTCAAAACTGAACAAAATAATTAAACAAGTGAAAACCCCAACAAAAAACCCGTTCCTAGTAGTTTAAAGTACACTATCTTTCAACAGTGGAGATACACCATTGTGATTTTAACAAATATCTAATTAGAGAGAATATAGCCAAAGTGTTTCTCCTACAGTAATTTCTACAAATCTTTTTTCTGCATTTAACTTAAATTCCTGTGTGTTTGCCTTTGTGGTTCTAACAATGACAAGGTTGCATCTCACCTGTTTCACCTCAAGGAAATCCAAAGAAATGACTGGATTTCACAGTGGGTTTAAAATTTACATAAAGACTAAAAACTATTAATTAGAATAAACAAGATATTTACAGAAATGCATTCTAGATCAATGCCTCAGGAAATAAAATGAATTTTTGTATGCAACATGCAAGTTTTCCTTTGGCTTCTTCATCATTGCCCTGCCCCACAAACTCACTCTCACACTCAACTGGAAATCTACAGCCTCTGAAGAGGAAGATTCACACACCTGGCACATCACAATTATGAAAAAAAGCCCTGATACTTTCAAACAAAGGGAAACAAAATCTTGTGCAAAAAATAAAATTGTAGCTAAAGCTTAAAGCATTGCAACACTTACTTGCATTGTGCATGGTAATATTTAATAAGGTTCTGCAGAAGGTCCACACCCTTTTTTGTCTTGATTTCATTTACCTTAATAAGATACTGTATAGACAATGTAAAACATGTTGACAATCACATATTACAACCTTCAACAGTTTTCAAACAATAAAACATCATTTGCTCAATGAATTAAACTCTGTGGTTAACTTGGGTGCTGACCCATAAAACACTAGTCCACCACTGCTTAACAAACTTTAAAACAGGAAACAGTTTATCTGGCCACTCCATAAAATTTAAACACCCAAAAACATAAAGCAAATTCAAGAAAAAAGTTTAATCCTTTACCATTGTCTAAAGAGTTCCTTTTTTAAATGTTACTACAGTCATTTAAATATTCTGGAAAATACTGCGTAACAAACACTGTGTCATTTAAAGTAAACCCCACTAAAATGTAATAAAAAGAACTATTAATATAAAAAAATCAGTTTTATGAAACTGATTTATCACTAACATTTATCACTTTATTAGAAATTTTAGAAGGCTTCAGAAAGCATATTGGAAGAAAGATATCAAAATACCACTTAACAATAAACCTGATAAAGTAAGAAGTATTTCTGCAGTGTATTTTCAACCCAAGAACCTTCCCACAATAATCTAAAAACAAGGTGAAGGAATAAAACAAAAAGAAGCCAAGTTTGTATGAGTTGCTAAAATAATTATCTTTACATTGCTGTACTGTGTCACACTAAAATAATCTCCTCCCTCCATCCCCATTAAATGACAAAGAAGATTTCACCACCTTCAAGTAAGACCCACAAAGTCTGTTAATAAGAAGTTATGGTGTTGCAATTAAAAACTGAAATTTGTTTCTTACTTCACACATCTGTAGCTGAAATAGCCGCCGCTCCTTCTCCATTTCCTCTGCTATCTCAGCTCCCGTTATCTCAGTTCTTATCATCCCGTGCTGTTTTGCATGTTCTCTTTTTTCCTTTTCAATCTTTGTACTGAGATTTTAATTAGAAAACATTTTAGAGAATTCCTTCCACTAGAACAAGATCTAGCATTATTTAGGGAAAAAGTAATAATTAAGAAGTATCAAAAAAGACATTCTGAAGATTAGCTCCTCTACCAAATCCTGTATATTTTTAGGTCTCCAGAAGCTACTGAGCCATGAAACTGCCCCTCCTTCAACTCTGTCCTCTAGATTGTGTGTTACTTGGGGAAAAAATGGTTATATCTTAATTAACAATACTACTAATAATAATTCATTTTAAAAATCCCAACCCCACAAAAAACAAAGCCAAGTAGGAGACAAAAATACTTACAATTTGGTTTCATAATCTTTCCAGGCTTTGTCAAAAGGTTTTTTGAGGTCCTTAGGAAATAGAAAATTGTCTTAGAACATTTTAAAAACTTTTTCTTTGTAGTTATCAAATAATAAATAGCAACAAAAATACCGTTTTCTTCAAAACTTTTCAGACAGCAGTTGGAAAAAATATACTGGGTCTGAATCTTGCAAAGTATTGCTTTCCTGTGCACAGTAACACAGCAATTTACAATTAAATGTTCAAGATTCTATTGCAATCATGCCAGTTTTTTTCTTTGTACTAAATACAGAATATTAATAAATGCCAACATAAGAAATACTCTCATGAGCGAAAGGAAAACAGTCACTAGACTGAACATGAAACACAAATTTAGTCTGCAACACTTACCCCTTTAACACCTTTTAAGTCTCCTTTTAAGAGAGAATCCAAAGTGAAAATAACATTGTGGCTTAAGCCCTGGAGCTAGAAACAAAAACATTATCATTCAAAAGGATTTATTATGATCTTATCAAACTACTGCCAACAAGCTTTTGAACTTCACTAATCAAGTTGCAATCACCTCATGTTTCTAAACTTCTAGTAAATTCAAGTCTGAGAAGAATTAATAAATATTTACTTGCATAAGACATAGAAAAATTATAATTAACATTTACTTAAACAAGGTGACATAAACCCAGAATTTTACAAATAGCACATGAGCAAAGTTCTGAAAGCGCTTCAAGGCAGTATTCATCCTCTTGAAGCAAACATTTGGGTACAAATTTGGCTACAGCCTCCTGAGTAAGAAGGGCCTGCTGTGCCACAGGCAGAGAACACACAAAGCACAAATTTATTCAACTATGAACAGAAGGAGCCAACAGGGGCACCAGTTCTCTGAATATTTCCCCCTTTTTGGAAATACTCTTTTTTCTTTGTCCATTATGCATATCTGACATCTCCTTAACCTCTCATGAGTATAAATTTCACCCCACTGTGTTCAGACCTATTTGATTATCAACAAGAGTATCAAAACAACCACTCAAACAGGTTCTCCAGATCTAGTGTTCCACTCAAACTCCTCATATATTCTAAAGACACATATATTCTTTCATTTTTCCAGGTGTATCCATTAAGGAGAACAAACTCAAGCCATTAATTTTTGAGTTGAAATGACTGAACAGTAGCCAGCAAGTATGTCAGCTATATAAAAAAACCAAAAAACACAAAGCTAAACAGCAGTGTATTACTCCAATACAGCAAGGATTTGGAATCATTTACATCACTGTAGGCTTGATAAAACAGTAGCCCAAATGAACTGGAAACAATCTGAGAAAGCAAAACTCTCTCATATATACAACAAAACAAAGAGAAAAAAACCCTTAACACATGGAAACACATATGAGAATTTAGTGAGGGTTGTGAACAAAAAATAACTTGCCTGAAAAGAGTAGCTGAGGACATTTACAGGAAAAACAGGCTTTAAACACTTGGAAAAGGCAAGAACCATGAAAATTTTCAAAAGAAATAATCTGCAAGTGCTACAAATGTTCTGTCAAAACCTCATCTAGATCAGTGTGAAGATACTGCCACACTCATTTTCACATACATAGGTCTTTATACACCTTTAAAATGCACTATTATAATGAATTACTGCATAAAGAATGAAACCTGAAATGGACAAGGAGGTAGAAGTAAAAAAAAAACAGAGAAATTTATTCTGGTGGGACACTCAAAAGAGTTTGCTGAAAACAGAGACCAGGGTTGGCAATGGCCAATCCCAGTGTTTTACCTTTATAAAATCTTACTGAAGGGTCATTGTGTGTCCTTCTGGTAAGATAATATTAATATCAACTACTTAACTATTATATTCATAAATTTTAAGTTTCAGACATTATATTTAAATATAACATCAACAGTTAATAGTAAAAACTGCACAGCAACTTATTTAGCCTTGTTAAAATGATGAATGGACATGCTTTTATTCTTGCCCTTGTGTGCTGAGTAATCGTTTCAAAACCATGCTTTCAAAAAGTTGTGTATGTACTAAAAGATGCTGGTTTTGCTTCACAGTAACTGAATATCACTCTAAAAGTAGTCATAATTGATGGAGAAAAAAGTTATTTTGTACTCTCCTTCTCATGAAATAGCGATATCACAATTCATATGAAAATTGTAATGAATCATAACTGAAGTTCAAAGGTGGAATAAAGGATCCAAATTTGTAAAGCATTTTTCTCATTGTCTACTGTGTAGCTCTAGTCCTTCTTAATTTTCATGTCTTTGAAGACCATTCATTATTTTATTGTACTTTTATTAAATAACCTATCAACAACCTGTTCTAGATAAAAAAAAAAATAAAAAAATCCCAAACCTATTATCCTTCCACTCATATTAATAATTCCTACCATTTTTCCAATTAATTTTATCCACATAATGCTCAGCACCTACTTTGGGGCTTTATCAGTGCCATAACAGAGTCCTCCTCTCATCTGCTTTTTCAATGGACCTCAACTTCTGTTTTGATATAAACATCTTTTTTTTTTCTTTCAGTGAAATTTTATTAAATAGACTCATGCTTAAGAACAAAAAACCAGAATTTTCTGCCTTAGGGAGGAAAAAGGAGAAAAATAAACGGCTTTAAAATGCTGAGACAATTGTAAAGTAAGTTTGTTGTCTATTTGAAACTACAGAATGAACTAAATTAGTGAACACCCTATTTCAAATCCTGTCAACAAGAATTTGGGTAGATAATGCTTCATAATCCAGCTGAAATATTATAATGTTGTTTTGAATAAGTGTGGCTTCTTAAATTAAAAGTGCTTTTTCCTCTTGATCAGCACTATATTTTAAATAATTAAATAAACCCTGCCATATTGTTTGCTAGTTGAAATAGGTTAAAATATTCTGTTGATGCCCTGCTAGGAATGACAAAGTCTAGAAAGCTTCCAAAAAACTTGAGTTCTAGTCTCAAGCTATCTTTATACTGTACTTTAATTCACATTTTAAAATAATTACTTTTAATTGTGTGTTAAATTTTATTTAAAAAAGGTCAAAATAACTCAGAGTGACAGAAGTCTCTACAGAGGAAAGCATAAGACTCAGAATTGGGCACCTGTCAAAGGCAGAGAATTTGCTACAGGGACCTCTGGTGATCTACAGCAGTTATGGTTGTGTTGGGGACTGCAAGAAGCCAAGTCTATAACATCACTTGCACTGCACACACCAAAAAAGCTTGGAAATAAGCCCAACTATTAGAAAAATGCAAAACTGCAGCTATGACTTTCTGAATATAACAGCTACAAAGCCCATGAAAAACGATTCCACAAGAAATGTGGCTTCATTACTTTCAGTGTTCAAAGGTATTTGTTATGATTGTAGTTTCATTATGCAGCTTTCAGAAATGAAAGGCCTAAGGCAAACCTTAAATGAGACAAACCTTTAAACCACCTTCAAAAACCGGTATTTAAGCAATGGATGCTTTATATATCACAGGGAGAGCAGACTGTTAACACCATTTAAACATGCTCAAATTGTTATTTTTCTTCCAAAAAGTGAATATTTCTCCTTTTGTGATAAAACAAAACAGCCATACCTAATGATATTGTATTTTTATTAGAAAGACTTCAAGTTAAGGGATGATTTAAAATTAAGATCCATGAGGTATATATCACCATCAATCACTTGAGAATGATGACTCAAGGGATGACTCAACATTTATATTTACCTTCTTAACTGCCAATTAACAATCAAACACAGAGTCTGTAATAAAACCCCTTAGAGATCCTCTCTGCAGAAACAGTTGGTTTTGTTTTTGAAAAAAACTGAAAGCATCTTAAAAATTATCCTTCATCATCATGATCATGCAGTTCTTATATGATACTTTATTTTGAAATAAGTTAACAGCTAAGAAAGTTTGAAATTCCTCACCAGGTTCTTCAACAGTGTTGATAATTCTTTAGTAAGCGTGGAAAATTTTACAAAAGCTGTGCCAAGATCTGGATTATCCCGACTTAAAAAATTACTTCCGAATTTATCTAGTACTTGTGCATAGTTTTCTTCATTTTGAACATGATCTGCAAAGAAAAATCAAAAGCCAGGTTTTTGTAGCCAATCAATCATAATTTTAAGCTTATTGCACTTAAAAACAAACTAGCAAACAGGACTTTGAGGAAAGCCACAATTCAACACATTTACTGAAAATTAAAATAATTTTAAGATTAAAAAGAAATATTTAGCAACAGGCTTTTTAAATCAGCAAGTTGAATTTGTAATACAGCGATGAAGAAAACTCTGTAGCTATTGACAGAGTAATAAGATCAATAATATATCAGTGAAACAATATAAGCTTGTTTTGTAAACAACATCACAATTTACAAATGCCCACTACAAGAACTTTTATGCATACATGAACTTTTATTTTGAAATGTTGGAAAATTTTACGGAACAAAAAAGTCAAAAGTATCAGATATAAAAGTAAGGAGACCAAGTCTGAATCTGACTGTAAGTTCAAAAAAAGAAACATTTTACAAAGGTTCCATTTCTGCCTGCTTTGTACACTGAGTTTTCCCAGATAAAAGAATGTTTATTGGTCTGCAGCCAAAGATTCATTCCAATGTATTTATTAGCAAACTGCACATACAGAGAGGTCAGAACCAAGACAATGCAGTGGAATTCAGTGAAAGTGAGAAAAATCCTCAACTCAAGAATGAATTAGAAATCATTGTATCTGAAATGTCTTTCCTGCTTCTTTTCCTTTCTGGCATGTGTTCGCATAACTTTTGTTACTTCCATTTGAGTATCCTTAAATAGAAAATTTACCTCTACAGCCCTTTGGGAAAGACTTTACCACCTTTATCTCTCTTAGAGAATATTACTGTCATTAATTAAATCAATATTTCAGTTTAATGCAACTCCTAGCTTTACTATGTGGGCTTTTTTCTGCAAACCACAAACACAAAACCACATAGCTACAGCACAAGTTCTGTGCGATGAATTGGAGGAAGGGACAGAAAGAATAGTTGTAAGTAGATACATCTACTTTTTTTCCCCCAAAATCTCCAGGTTCTTTTTTTAATTCAAGTTGTGATATTGCCTGAGAGTATCTGAATTACAAGATATGACTCAAAAGATAGAAGAAAAGGAAAAAAGACATAAGTTTCAAACAAATCTCATTAATAATGTCTCACAATGCACAAATCTACTTGGACATTAAAAAACAGCTGACGAAGAGTTAAACAGTTAACTCTTCTAAGGTATTGCAGATATTCAAACTGTGCACCAAAGCTCCAACAAAAAACACAATGCCAAAACCTTTTAAAAAAAGTACAATCCTTATTCACCAATACCAAGCCCCAAAGCTCTCACACCAGTCACATTTTAAAAATCAGACATTAATACTGAGGTTTTCAAAAGGCCAAATATTTAATCATTTGCTAATACAGAGTTGCAACTCAAGCTGAATGTTCCAAAAGCATGCAGTTTTAATCAAATAGCTCAGCACTGAACCCAAGGAAAGCACTACATAACACTAAAATGTGCATTTTGTTTTGATGTAAAAGCTTTTGCACAAATACACACAGAGCACTTTATCTATGAAGAGGGTTTAGTTTATGCTGTCTTGAGTGAGTAAAGGTCAAGTATACCCAGCTGTGCTGGAGGAAAAGGAAGGATAATGGAAAGTCAGAAAGAGCCCTGTTAGATCATGGAATCCCTGTCCTTGCTTGTGAAGTGCTTTTTACACCACAGCATTTCCCAGCATTTTGACTGGAAACAACTGCGTTGTTTCACAGAGGATTAAAAAAAAATATTTCATAAAGAGAGTGAAAAAGAGCTGAAGAAGCTTGTTTCCTTTATCTGTGGAATAGCAAAATAAATTTTCAGTAAGAAAGAGGAAGCAGGAAGCAAATCATTGTCCTAGAACAACAATAGGAAATTCTCAGGAATCCCAGACTACAAATCACCTAAATCTAGAAATAAAGTTCTGATGGTGAAATAAAAGTTATAGTCCTGTATTTACTTCTGTAATTGCCACACCCAGGCACACAAAATGCAAGTACTCTGTAAGAATAAGAAATTTTCAAGTTCTACAAAAGTATCAATGTAAATCTTGCAAAAGGAGATTAAATATTTTCTATTGAAGAGGCAAGGCAATTCCCTACTCCACCTTAAATGCACATAGCTGAAAAACTAAATCTGCAATGTACCCTGCACTAAAATACGGAATGTGAAACCTGACATGCTTAGAGCAAAGAGTATCCTTTAATCTCACTGCAGGTGCCTCATACAAACCCAGAAATTACTTCCTAGTGTTCTAATAGAACTTCCTTTGCATACAGAAAGCTGTAATAGGCACAACAATATTTATTTTCTTAGATACAGGTCCTCACACAAGACTTGAACAACCCTGAGAGCGAGACAGGATCACTGACAGCAGTACATGCAGGGAGTAAGATTTGTCTTCCAGAACTGAATCGTGTCTTTTCAACATCGTAAGCAACGCTCAGCATTGTGATGAAAATAAAACAGCTTCCCCAGCCAGACATCCTGGACCTTCAGCAGCTCCCTGAGGCATGCCAGGATCATGGAAAACTGAGGAAGGGCTCTGCACCCACTGATAAATGCAGCTCCCTTCTAAGGGGCCTCTCTTTTGTCACTGATTATGCCCAAAGAAACCTGAAGAATGTCTAAATTAATGAGCATTGATTCAGCATATGTGGTTAAGTTAACAAAAATAAAAATCATGTTTGAGAATTTCGATCAACTTTAAACTATTTTAAAGTTTCACTTCTAAAACAGCTTTCTTCCATGGACAGCCAGAGGAAAAATAACCAAGGTCAGGGCCAAGATGCATTTATGAATGAAAGATGACTCAGAAAGGCTTTAGAAAAGCAAGAAAGCTGGCAAGGTTAAAAAGGATGGCAGAAATTATTTGAAATAAAAAACCACCCTTTTTCATTTCAATCTTCACAAAAAAATAATAGAAAAAAATTATTTGACCACCATGCAATTGTCTGAACTTGATAACAATAACCCCTTCTGGAATGAGATTGTTCAATGGAAAAGTAATAAAAGCCTCTTTCCATATTTCAGAGCAAGAAGCATCTCACTGAGTCTGCATGGTTCTCTAGCTCATCACAATACGAAAGCAGAGAGAGATAACCCAGCCCAGAAGAGTAAATTACCTTTTTTTTCCATATCTGTTCATCACTGACATGCTTGAAGAAGTTCTCATGGAAGAATTTTCTTTCCCCTCTGCTTCAGAGGATTTGTACCAAATTTAACAGTAGAGGTCTTAAAATCTGATAACATCAGCAATGTCAAGTCACTTAGATCCATGTACAAAAAAATAAAATAGGCAAACTATACTGTTGAAAAGTGAAGCCTCTTACTTATACCAGCCTCAACACTACAGGAAGAATGAAAAGCAAATATAATAGCTATTTTTAGTAAGTTCCAGAGATAACTGAGAATTCAAGTATGCACCAACAGCAATATTGCTTATATATTCCCCAGGCTATTTGCAGGAACTACAGTGCAGAACAGAATTGTGGACATGTGGATGAATACAAAATGCTGAACAAGAAACACAGATTTTATAAAAAGAAAATTTTACATCCAAAACCTCCCACCTCCAGGAGATCAACAAGGATATAGGGAAAGGAAGTCCACATTAAATTATTGATTTTCCAAGAAGTTCTCTCCCTTACAAAAACACTGAAAGGAACTAAGCACAGTAAGAGGGATGAGCCTCACAAGGAGAAAAGACAGGCCAAAAAATATGTGGAGAAAAGAAAATAGTAAAGTGTTAATTTTCTCACCAGAGGGAGGTTGCCAGTGAACTAGAAGTCTCTACATGAACCCACTATTGTGCAGTCTACAGCAAGAGGCTCCCACCAGGGTACTTCCCAAGTCAGAGCAATCTCATGTTTAATGGCCAGTGCATGGACGTGTGCATTAGAAGCAGTGCAGCACATCAGGGAAAACACTCCTAACTTTAAGGAAATTATTGCATTACTAGACATTACAAGGAAAGGTTCTGGAGTTCTATCACTTTGACTTTCAGTACCAAGCAAAACAAAGTACCACGCACATCAGAAATTACGAAGAAACACAGCATGCAATAGAGCAATATCAAAATATTGCCATATTGGGCTTATACTCTTAATATTGTGTGCAGTTCCTGTCCCTGCTGCCCAAAATTCACTCTTTCACTTTCCTATTTTAAAAAAGGAAGTCTATGCTGCCATTTTGGAGAGAGAAAGTGAGAATGATTAAATGTGACGGTTTCTACAAAAAACAACCAAAAAACCCCCTAGAGCTGCTGAGTTCAGAAGAGAGATACTGTGGGTAATAATTGAAGCAACTCAAACCTATTTCAAGAGAGAAAATGGTCCACAGAAAAATGGATACATCCACCAAAAACTCCTCTGGCTCTACTCTTGTAAGCTTTGGCACTTCAAAGCCTCTTACAAACTTTCATGCCCAGCTCCCTCAGTTTCATATCAAGATGAGTGATTTTGGTGGGTTTCAGGCCAGTGCTGTGATACATGGGCAGTGACAGTCTTCTCCTCAGGTGACTTTAGATCTGAAGAACATGAACATGCACTGGGAAACTTTGCACAGGAGAACTGACCTAGATTGATTCAAGATTGGGAATGATAAAGATTTGCATTTATTCAAATTCCTTGGACAAAATAAGTTGCAGAAGTCCATTAAGAAGTACCAAACATAACTGTATCATTTCTGACTCAAGGTAATTCCTGGCCTTCATGTCACTGTGAGCTGAGAAAGTGCTAAACAAAATGTTTAAAATACACTCTGTCTTTCAACTGTTCTTCTACTTCCTCGAGCATCTGCTGTTGAACTCTGTGGGAGATCATGTGGACTGCTGATCCATCTCAGTACTTTGGGTCTTGTATGGATTTTATGTTTTTATTTCTCCATTGTGTAAATTCTTTTGATTATATTTGGGAGTTATCCCAGGGAAGTAATGAAAAAGAGCTATTGAAAAACCTACAGCAAAAATAATTGTGCAATCTACTGCTGTTACAATTCAATCCAAATGTTACAGGAAAGGAAGTCAGAACAGATTCTCCATTAAGTTCAAGCATCCTTGGCATAAGATGGGTTCCTCGTTACAGATACAATCGATCATGCCAGAAGTAAACAGCAAGCCAGACAGGGAGGAAGTGGTGAGAAAGAGGTGTCCATTTGTATGTCTCACTGGATTTCATAAACAGTCCTTTCCCATGCAACACTTCCAGAAAAGAAAATAGGAAAGGGATATTTCCAAGTGTTTTCTATACTCTTGTGTTGGTATGTTTTCATTTCCACAGCTCTAAAAGTAAATATGACGAACGGGTGAGGGAAGTACAGGAAGAGCAAAAAGTATTTGGGTGATGTTAAAGTTCTTTGTAACAGACCAGGAACTCTTGTGGTTCAAAATTCAGCACTGGAGAGGAACAAACAACACACCACAAGGTTCAGCCTTCCTGAAGAATTTTGTATGAGACACTGCACTGTGTCACTGTCACAATTCAATTGTTACTCAGGGGAAGGAAAAAAAAAAAAAAAAAGGGAAACAAAGGACCCAAACCAAACCAACGAAAAAAAAAAACCAAAAAACCAACCCCCCCACAAAAAACCCCAACCAAATGCCAAAAAACACTCAACCCAAACAAAATCAAACAAATCCCCCCAAAACAAAAACAAAACAAACCCCAAAACCCAAACAACAATAAAAAAATCAATCCAAAACAAAGCCCACAAAGAAACAAAAAAAAAAACAACCCAACAACCCATTACCATTACTAGCTATGGCTTTTGGTAAAGTATGAATTTGATTACTGATCTGGAAAAAGAATTTCTATTGTCCCTGAATAACACTTTCTCACCAGTTCAGCTGGAATTCTCAAAGGAGATTATGAAACACAGGAATACTAAAAAACCTTCTCCTACTGTAGTAAATTAAATATGGTTTTAACATCCAGCAAACTATTAAGTTTGTAAAACAAAATTCCAATTTTGGGTTCTCAAAATGTAATTAGAGGCTTTCTTTTGAAATACAAAACTAGCCACATAATACTTTCTTGAACTGATAAAACCAAATTCATTTTACAGCTGTTTCTGGTATGTTTTACTTAAATATCAACAAAATCCATTTTCATCACTGAGCACAAGGAAATAGTTGGTTCAGCAATTTTTCTTGTACAAGGAAGCTAAATAATCTTGAGTTTTGATTCACCTCACATTTATTGTTATAAGGTTTCACATGTGTAACATGTTTTTTGGTTTTACTAACCCCAGTTTATCAATCACTGCATGAACTGACTCCTGCACACAGTTTTTTATTGTAGCAGAGCCTATGACAGCAGCATTCTGAAGAGGGAGCCAGAGGATTATATATAAAGCTTTCTTGAGCCAAAAGAATTCCTACTAACTTGTACCTTCGAAAAAAGGCTTGTTTTAAAAAATAATTTTAAAATGTAAAAAAAAAAAGTTAAAAACCAGCTACCCATCTTGGCTCCTTTTTAAGTGCAGAGCACCCAATCAAAAGCATTAACCCACCTTTTACTGCTTTCAATGCAACTAATTCATCATATAGTTCTGCCTTCCTAACAGCCCTTAATCAATATTATTTTTATCACAAGACTCAAATGATAGCTATTTATATGTTTCAAAGAATGCAGAACACCTTTACCATGTTCTACACTTTCCATTACTTTTGAAACTCAGTTTTCAAAACTCTTTTTAAGTAAGTCCTCTCAAATAGAAAAGCTTATTGGAGCATCTGAATACTTCTAAAAGCATAAAGCTAAATACAGTGGCACCAAATACTATTCTCACTTTATATCAGGCTTCACAGTCTATTGGGAAAACATTTATCAACAACTGAAATTACAGCTAATTAAAGCATGGTGCTAGCAAACCAACATCAGTGATTGGCAAATGAGAATAGTTAAAAATCTACAAGATATTAGAAATCCAGGACACTTTCATAAACACAGAAACTATGAGCACTCAAAAGTAGCTCTGTATATGGAAAATATTTGCTAAACTGATTATTATTGTTAGGAAATTTGAACTGGGATTTTCTAAAATCCTGTATTTACAGCCAGAAGAGTATTGGAAAGTGCACAGCTCTGTTACCCTATCTGTCTTTGGCAAAGTTTTTAGAACTAAAGAGAAACAGAGACAGAAGCATTTGAGTTATAGCAGTTTTAAAACAAAATTTGTATACTCATGTATTTAATCACTGTTTGCTACTGCACTCAAATGGATTATCAATTCATATTCTAACCAAATAACCTCCCATCAAAGTAACTACTATAGCTCCAGTAAAACATCAACAGTGTATTCAAGCAAGCAAAACAATTACGTATCTGTACTCTTTTAGGTAAAAAGGGAAATATGTAATCTTGATTTTAGGTATGAAGAGAAACACATGAAATGAGAACACACGTTGACAAAACTAAAACATGTATTTCTTTATATTTATTTACTTTTTAAACTTTTAAACAAGTTCTAAAACTTATTTCACTTATAAGTACCTTCTAAAATTTCAGTTGAGAACACATTTGTGTCATTGTTCTTGTTGAAGGTAAATGCTTGAAATATTATGACAGAAAGAAAATTTACCCATGAGATTCTCCTAGATGCCATTGAGAAGGAATATGAGGGTAAAAGAACTGGAGACCACAACAGTCTGATGTATAATCACAATTTTTAAAAAAATTAAGTCCAAACACTGCTAAGCAGATAAGTATTTCTTATGCTATAGATTTCAAAAGGATGAAACCTGTTTCAAAACTTGAAGTTAAATGCTTTGGCTCTCATGTGCAACTAAAAAAAATGTCTTACCTTGCCCCGAACTATATATTGCTTTCACAGATTTTTTCACCTTCTGTAGTGCAGTTCTGTCTTGATCCAATGCCTACAACAGCAAGAAGTAAACAAACTTTAAGTATTTACTTAATTGATTGCCAGAATATACTTTAACAACTAAAAAACACACAAAACAAGTAGTTTCACAGGCTGGAAAGAGCTGCAGGTACAAATGATTCAGCCTGTGGGAAGGTCTGGGGTCATTCAAGTCCTTCAAGATGAATTAAAGAATTGAACTGAAAATGCTCTGACAACAGAGTAGAACAGTACTGACAGTGCTAAATGAAAAACACTATTTTAGTTCTGCAAAGGACAAAGCATACATTCAAATTGCATTATATTTTGGAAAAAAAAATGCTAAACAAGAAATAGCAGATGCTTCTACACTAGCCCTACAGTTTCTACTACAACTAAATTGCTTGTTAACATCTGTGGTTCTCCCACAGCAACAGTGTTTATAGTCACAGAAAATCACACTAACCCATTACACCAAATTCTACAACAAAACTCTAAAAGTACAGCAGATGAAAAGTAGAATATCAAAATAAAGGAATAATACCTGATTTTGTGCAACATAATGTGACTGAAGGAATAATAATAGTAGTAATAATAAGGGTTATTTTGAATAATATTCAAATATTCATTTTCAAGATTATACCTTTAGGAATTTTGAATTTTCTGCAATAGTTCCAAAATTCAGTATAAAATGTATCCTGGTTTAGGGCAAATTTGGGAGAATACCTCTGAATGGGGTCCCTCCAGAAAGCAAATAAAAGCGGCCTCTCCCCGAATTGGTTCAGCAAAAAGATTTATTTGGAGAAATATTACTAATTATTAATATATTTAATAACAGTATATATGCTATATTTTATATAATTGATTATTATGAAATTATTACATAATGATGAATTGAGGATTAGATTTCTAATCATATACAGAAATTTTTAAGTAGTTTGTTATATTTTTCTCCTATTTAGATCACAGGTGATTTCCTATCACCTAGGTAATGTTTGATCAGTAATTCCAAGTTTTAATGAAGCTGGCAGTGTTTGCCATATTATATTCACTTTCAAGTCATGGAAGATTGGAGAATTTGTACTCAGAACCATTGTCAGGACAGCAGCCCAGCTGAGCATGGGAGCTGGTAACAACCACACAATTCATGCTTGCACAGCCCTGTTGTCCAAAAAGTTCAAACTGGGGGGGTCTGAAGACTGGCAGAAAAAGGGACAATGTCAGCTACTCCTACTTCCTCACAGAGGGACATCACCAGCAACACTGAGTGAAAACACACAGTAAGCAGAGCTGTCATTGTCAAAACTGAGATGATTTTGACAGTGAAAACCTTAGAAAACTTTGTAGCACCTTCCAATACCTGAAAAATGGGGTCTGCAAGACAGCTGGAGAGGAAGGTTTTACCAAGGCATAGAGTGATAGCAGAAGGAAGACTGGTTTGAAACTTGAGAGTAGGTTGAAATTAGGTATTAGGTAGCAATTCTTTACTGTGAGGGTGGTGAGGCACTGGCACAGATTACCCAGAGAAGTTGTGGATACTCCATTCCTGGAAGTGTTCAAGGCCAGGCTGGATGAGGCTTTGAGCAATACTGAAAGGTGTCTGCTCATGGCAGAGGGGTAGGAACTAGATGATATTTAGTTTTCCTTCCAACCCAAGCCCTTGTATGATTCTATAACTGAAGAATATTCCACTGGGCATTAGGAAGCTCTAGAAAACTACATCAGGAGCTCCAGATCAACTACAGTGTTAAGCACTACAGACAATTAAACGTGAGGGTACTGCTCATCAGAAGCTCCAAACACTGAGTGTTCCTGTCTATGAGCACTTACAGTAGGAATCCATAGAGAGAAACCAATTCATATATAATGAATTAGTAGCCCAATCTTAACCATGAAAAATGTTATAGCTGAACAATACATGATAATCTGTAGCAAAATAAAATGGAATGTTTCTGTTCCTTAAGTGGAAACAACCATTTTCTCAAATCATGCAATCACTCCTGTGGCAGCTAAGACTAGAACGTTTGGAACCACAAAAGCTGTAAAAATGCCTTCTGAGGCTATTTATCTCTGGGGTTTTTTTCCCATTTACAGCAGAACAATGGATTAAAACATTAAGAATTGCAAACATCATTACTTCTTTTGCTCCCCACTAAAACAGTGGGTTTGACTTGACTTACATCTTGCCAGGAAAAGTAACCAATTTTAAATGTACTAAAATATTAGGAACTCTGTGTTCCTTTCCAAGACAATGCACAGCAAGTGCTTCTCTTTGATTCCTCTGCAAATGCTGTCAAAAGCTTTTGCTTCTGCCTGCCTCCTATGTCAGGCAGTTGCTATCATACATTTCCACTGAAGTTTTCTCCATCTTCAATGACCATAAAAAAATAATGACTCACTTGTCTACTGAGAGTTTGAACGCAGAATAAGAATTTGAAACCAATATTTTGAAAGAAAGACAATGGTTAATATTGACAAAATTGAGAGAGAAAACTTTTTGCTAAGGTCTAGGACTGAAGCAAATTGAACACTCAGGAGAAAGAAACAAATACAAAAACTCCAGGAAACTTTTTCCTCAAGTTATCAATCAGTCTAAAAGACTATGACAAGCAGACTAGAAAAATCTTCTAAATTGGACTTACTATTGAATTAGATGCAATCACTAATGTGAGAGCAGGAGGAAAGAGAACATTCATTATTTTAAAAGAGGAATCACTGAGCAAAGCAATATACAGAGATGACATCCACAGCCTGAAGGAGCCAGTGATCTAAGTCAGAATGACATCACAGGCCGATTTTGTATCTTTATATTTGCAAATATAATTTTTGTGTGAACTACTTCTTCATAGTCCAAAACTATAAACAAAACACACTTACATACCAGGCACACGAAACCTGTTTCCTAGGGTTGCTTAGGTGCTTTTGGGTGTTGAGGTTTTTTGGTTGTTTGGTTTTGTTTTGTTTATTTTATATAACTGGAGACAGTTTGTTTCCAAATATATTACATTCCTCTTAGATGTCTTTTGCTGATAATTTTTAGCTGCTGCTCTGCTGCAAAGGAAGTAAGTAGCACTCCATGCTCAATTCAATTATTATTCCAGGGTAATATTCCCTTCCCAGCATGTGTAGATAGGAAAATGCCTTCCCTAGTTAGGTTAAAACAAGCTTTTGCAGTATCCATAAATTTTCATTTTGAGTATTTAGAATACTAAATATTTTAACTGCCTCTCGTCAAAGACAAAAAACCTGATCTTCCATTAAAAGTGGCATACATTTGTATTATTGAAAATTGCAATGTCTTCGAGAGGCAATGGGTTTCTGTGACAATCTCTAGGTATTCAGTGATACTCCTTCCTACCTTCAAAATTCTTCCTTACCACCACCCACTCCTGGCAAATGTTTATTTCTTCATTTCTATGATACCATCTTGCAGGAGGCCTTTTTAGGTTCCACTGAAGAACGTTTTCTCACCCTCTCATGCATTTTGGAAAGACAAATCATTTAAAGGTACCTACACCACAGATTCACCACCTTATTAGCTGAACAAAGCTTTATTCTTTAGAACAGTCATTCTGGAGACAAGCTCAAAATAATGCAAAATCAGTTTCCACAAAAAAATAAAATAATAAGAGAACTGAGATGGAAAAAGGAGAAA
The DNA here is from genome assembly GCF_001522545.3 of Parus major. NCBI lineage: Eukaryota > Metazoa > Chordata > Aves > Passeriformes > Paridae > Parus > Parus major. The sequence continues at coordinate 141,855,129 of NC_031769.1, forward strand.
GAACACAAAGCACCCATCATATTTAATCTGCTTAAATAAAAAGAAGCAAGGAAAGCTCCTTGCTCCATTCTCAGCAGATTCTCTGGCTTTATTGAGGCTTCAGGTTGCTGCATTCACTTATATTGAAGCTTATGCTCAAGAAGAAAATCTCCTGATCATGCAACATCAGCTCTTCTAACTAATCAGTGTGAAATTCCCCACACAGTTGTACCAGATATAATTTCTCCTTTCTGCTAAAATATGGCTGCTTTGAACCTAGCCTGCCATTTCAAACCACCAGCCTGGTTCAAATCTGCACTGCTGAACAAAGTGGAATCTCGGCTCCCCCACCCCAGAGCACTCATGTTGGCCACACAGTGACCCAGCTCAGGGGCTGCTGTGGTGCCAACAGACCCATGAATCCTTTTGAGCACCATGGATCTAGCTCACCTTCCCTCAGTGCAGTACACAGTGACAGACATTTGTACTTACAGCTACCATTTCACATTCAGAGAGGGTACCTCCTCCCTCCTAAGATGTACATTTACAGGTAGCTATGGATATGAATGGAAAACTTCTTCATCTGAGGATGTAAAACCAAATTAATTTTGGGCTGCAGACAAGGTGAGTGCTCTCAATGGATCATTTAATTGATGCAGATCACTGGGTAGCTGCACATGCACTTTTACCAGCCTACCACAACACACAGATCAGAGCCAGGTCAGAAGAGGTATATGCTGACATTCCCTAACCCACACCAGTCCTCTCTGCTGCACATTTTCCACTTCTGTTCACACTGACAGACACTGCTTTTGCCTCTCCTCAACCCTCAAGAGCCTGATCTCTTCCCAGTGAAAGGTATTTCTATCTTGGGATCATGCTTTGTGTTAATAGCCTCTAAATTTTAAACTAAAAATTATACAACAGTGAAATGTGGAAAGTGGTAGATTCTGGTTCACCATCTGTCTCTGAGGCAGTAAAAACTGGAAGGTTCACATTCAGATAAACCACTAACTGCATCTTTAAAACCTTGTGTCTTTTTCTTCTGTATAGGTATGCATATATTTACGGGCATGTGTGTGTATAAATACTTATATTAGAGCGTATTAGCAAGTGTCCCTGCCCATGGCAGGGAGGTTGGAACTAGATTAATTTTAAGGTGCCTTCCAACCCAAACCATTCTGTGATTCTATATTTGTCCTGATGTGTTTGCACACAAAAAGCTACATACTATAACCATACTTATGAATATTGGAGATACTTATTGCTAATAAACATGAAAATCACGGTTTAAAAACCACATAAACCTTTCTTTCTAGATTAACACAATACTACTTCCAGAAACCAATCACAAAAGTGCTTTGCACACAAATTTAGCTTTTCTAGAACTCAGCACCAACCCAGAGGCACACATTTGCACACAGGATGCTACTGCCCACTGCGCTCACTAGAGTATTACAACATCAAATACATTTTGTGTACCTCACAAACCTTTACAATTTGAAGAGGGGTAAAAAAACCCCACTAATTTCTGTTTCAGCCTTACCATAACAAAAAAAAAAAAAAAAAAAAAAAAAAGCTGCTCAACACATCGATGATCACATTAATATGTCAGTATATATTTTTGAATATTATTAATCCCCAAGTGGATTATTGTCCAAAGGAGATGCATTTTCCAATTGGAACAAACCAGTCATGCTTATATCAGAGGAAGTTTAGAAATTCACACCATTTGTAGGAGGTTTGTCCTAAAAGATTCCATATTCTAGCACTACCAGAACCTCCCCACAAAAATAATACACCAGAGAAGAAATGTTTTAAACCATTGCAATATTTTGCACAAGACAAACCCATGAAAGATCCTTGAAGGCGATAAGAGCATGCACAACCTATGTACTCATCACAAAAACCCCTCCCTCCATGTATTTTAAGAAATTATTTTCTTGTATTAAAAAAGTAATCCATGTGAAATATAATAATATTTGAGGTTATACACACAAATGGGTGTAATGAATGCTTGGTAGTCATGTGCCTGTATTGTCAGACACACAAATAATTATTTCATGGAACACACATGAATGATTTATGGGCTTCAAGAGAGTGAAAGTAGTAAATCTTTCACTTACCAATTTACACACTACTCTAACCCTGGCACAGAAGTTACTGTTGGCTATATTATAAAACATGCTTGCCCTCTGCTCAAATCCCAGTTAAAGGACCCATGGAATGAAGTAGAGCAATAGCACCTTACAAAGTTATGGCTGTTGAGCAGCAGTATCAGCCTTCCTCACAATAAAATCCAGACTTTATTGGATATACAATAAACACAGAATAGACAGCTACTAAGTTATTACATGCCACTGAAATTGAAACAACACAAACTCCTATAATTGCCACAGTGAAATAAAACCAAAAGAGAAGATTAGCATCAACTGTTGGTCTTCTGTAGCTCACTCATTACGAAATGAGCAGACTTCCAAACCCATTTAATTCTGAGCACACAGAAGTGACTCAAACCATCCTTCCTGCCCTTCCTTCTCCACTCAATTTATACTGATCCTGCCAGTCACCAGAATGAAAATTGTTTCCAATTGCTGTTCTCATCACATGTTTACATGACAAAAAATAGAGGTGTTAAAGTGCTAAGAATTTTCTAGAGACAACCTCTTTCTTTGTTGTGCATATAGAAAGGTCCAGCTTGAACTTGTCCTGAATTACTTAAGAAAACCCCAAAGGGTCCCCATGAGAGGAAGCAAACCAAAACAATACATAAACAAGCACTTATTGCCGTAACTGATGCAAGCATCATTTCATATACCACCATTTACCGGCTGCACTTAAAAGATGACCAATTAAAATAACATTATTTTTAAAACCTTGTCTTTTCTCTGAAAATTTCAAGCTTTAAGTGTTCTAAGCATAACCTAATGAAAAAACATTCAGTGATCAAATTGAGTAAATACATTTTTCCCAAAAGCACTTTTTCAGGTAATGTCAAAATTTAACATAGATCCCATCAGTTGAACTTTCCTCACATCTGCTCTGAGCTATGTGGTCTGATGCAATGCAACATCCTCTCCGAACTCCACATATGTGACAAAAATCACCAACCTCCAGTGCTATAAAGGTCACAATAGATGAGCCAGCTCATTTGTGTGGGCTCTTGAAAGAGCTACAAAAATGTTAACCACTTAATTATTCTCCAAGTATTACTCAAATGGAAGCACAGTAGATATTGCTTGTAAAAGTTCAGTTTTGCTAATTGTAATTTGCTTGACAACTGGATCCTTCTTTGCAACCAGACTCCTAACCAGCAGCCTTTCCTGCAAGAGCAAGAATACAGACCCGAGTCACTATGTATGATCACTTCTGCACAAAATGAAGTTAACATCACACTTATTCTAATGAGCATGGTGTGGATGTTGGATTTTGAGCACTCTGACACACCTGGGAAAGCTTAACAGTATTTTAGGCAGTTTCTTCCTTTAAGTTCTCAGTTGAGTTACATCAACACTTCTGAGTTTAACTTACTCATTTTGTGCACATCTGAAAAATAAGCTAAGAGATTTGTTTCCAGGAATGTTGATGACACTTATCTGATTTATTTTCTAATTTTTGTTGTGTAGGAGATGCTGAAACGCCCACAATTAGTGACAACACTTGAAACCATCCATGACAGTTTCCCCCACAGGTTCTAAACTGGCTTCACTGGGTAGAAACTAATCTTGGTGACAAATATCAGAGAATCAGAGATCGGTTTGGGTTGGAAAGCATCATTTAGTTCCAATGGAAAGGGACACTTTTCACTAGAACAGGTTGCTCAAAGCCCCATCCAACCTGACATTGAAACCTTTCAGGGATAGGGCATCCACAGCTTCTCTAGACACAATGGGGCATCCACAACTACTCAGTGAAATATTCTTATCTTTACACTGGCAATAACACACCTTGAGCTAGCTACAACTGCTGGAACAGCTGTCATTCATAACATACAAGCACACGTCTTAACTCAGCAGTAGTAAAGCTGAATAGAAACCTAGAATGGCAAAACCAGGGAAACAACCTTCCCATTTTAAATGTCACTGCAGCACAACTTTACTTACTTCTTACCCCAGTTGCTGGATAAACACACTAGCACAACTGCTGGGACAAAATATGGCTAATTCTAACTCTGTTTAGGCTGTGACTAGAGCTTTACAAAATGCATAAACGAGTGGATTGGAGACCCCTCCCCTTAAAAAAATAAAATAGTCACAAGAGCATAATTTAGATGTGAAGCATTCATGTTTTAATTTCCATGTCATGTTCTTTAATATATTCTCTGGACAAATATAATTCAGTGGGAAAATTATAGAAAAGGAAACAATAATCAGGATACTCAAGTCCAGTATTTTAATAAAAGCCTCATCTAGAAGCTTCTATTTTCTTCTACACTGCCTTTTAATCAACATGTAAAAATAGCATAAATGTACAGTAGAAAATGAAGATGTACATCTCATCTTCATTGTGGTACAGAAAACCTACAGACCTCTAAAAGCTATATAGGCTGAAGAAAATCTAGCCATAGATATGTGTGTAATACATATGATTTAATTACAGATATGTTTGTTTACCAGAATAATTCTATATACAACTTAAGACCAGAATAAAATCTGCTTTCTCAACATACAAATAAAAAAAAATGAAATAAGAAGAGATATCAAAACTAAAGCAAATAACTGAGTTTGATTATACTCTGTTGGGTTTATTTTGGGGATGCTGGCAGACACTATGACCACTTGCAAAGCAGCTATGCAAAAAAAAAAAATAATTCTGACTCATGTACAACCATATAGGCGACAGCAATCAATCAAGGCTGCAAGAAGAAATCCTACAGTATAAAGGTAACCTTAAATTCCCCAAATTGTGTATAAGACCTGTCAAAGTCATTGGGACAACACAGAATGTACAATTTTCTCTTCCATACCAAGGACACTTTGAATACAGTGCTGATTTTAAAGGTATTGTTTTAAAACCACAGTGAAACTTAGAAGAACTTGGCAGCAATTTTCAGCATTTTAGGAAACATTATGAGTACTTTGCAAGCAAACTGCTACTTACTTCACAGAATTTTTTTAGCCTAGTATTGTGTTTTGCAAAAAGAGCCCCATGCTATTTCTCTTATTACTGTATTAGAGAACAGACACCCTTAGAGAATATTCTATGATTTTTTTAATAATATCACACTTGCGACATAATTTATAGCCAAGATCCTAAACATAGGTAAATTACACTAGCAACATTTTCTTTAAAATACTCAGACAAAAATAATTCACATTCCACAGAATCAAAAGCAAAAGTTAGTCAAAGATCACAACTTCCCCATACATGCAGGACTTGAAGAAGGTTCAAGTTCAGTGGAGGTAGAGAAGACCACACCCAGTCATCCTTCTCTTCCTCAAGCTTGAATCACTTTTGCTAACACTTGTACTATACACCCACAATGAATATAAAATAATTGTGTAACTAACTCTGCTGTGTCTACTTTGGTTTGTTTTAGACAGGAGACTGATGAAGGCTCAGAGAGGTGGGGCTGCTCAGCCTGGAGAAGGGAAGGCTCTGGGGTGACTTTATAGCACCTTCCAGAACCTAAAGGAACTACAAGAGACCAGGAGTGGGACTTTTTGTAACAGCATGGTATGATAAGGACAAGGGGGAATAGCTTTAAACTGAAGGAGGGTAGATTTAGTTTGGATGTTAGGAAGAAATTCTTTACTGTGAGTGTGGAGAGGCACTGGATCAGGCTGCCCAGAGAGGTTATGGGCGCTCCATCCCTGGAAGTCTTCAAGGCCAGGCTGGATGGGGCTTTGAGCAACCCAGTTTAGTGGCAGCTGTCCCTGTCCAGGGCAGGAAGTTGGAACTGGATCATCATTAAGGTCCCTTCCACCAAATCATTCTGTGATTCTATGATGAAGATGTATGTCACTTCAAAAGAACACAGGCTGGCAACATCCTTCTCAAAAATAAGGACTATAACTTCTGTTTCAGAATGGAGAAAGGAATGTGAGAAAGCAAATGAAAACCAGGATTACTTCCACAGCGTATCAAGAATGCATGGGCAAAGTTAATTCTTACCATGTAGTTTTTCATGCTTGTGTAATACGCAACTAGAACATATAGGTTACACTTAAACATAGGACAAAGTAATGCCATAATCTAAAATCCATCCAAAAGTGCAATAATTACATAATGAAGTGTATTTAATCAGAAACCAAGTTTAGACCATATTTTAGTCTAATGGGTTTTTTTTTTCCCTTTTAACTATACATTCCCACCCAAAGCACAAAATTAAGACTAATACTAAAACCCATTAATTTATAGCATTTATCTTGAATTTACCCAAGTTCCCAAAAACAATTTATTAATTTCATCCCATTCTAAATGTTGTATAGCTAAATCTAATGGATGCAGTTACTGATTAAAGGAAATTAACCTCAGTCAACATCAGTCTTAAGGACAATCAAGAGGTTTCCACAATTAAGGAATAATTTTACATAAAAACTAGACAGACAACCATACTGGAACAATAACAGATGAACAGGTTATAGTATTTTAAAATTAAATAACAGTACAGTAGCTCTCACGAAGTTGCAAAGAAGCTGTGAACACAACAGAAACTTCTGAATTAGAGTATAATCACTTGACAAACACCTTCAAACTTGGATGCTATGGGACATGACACTATGCTATGACCAATAAATATAGTACCATTTCACGATCACTTTTAGTGAGACAGACACTTTCTTCATTATTACATTTCTGCAGCTTCTTTGTAGTATTTTTGATAACAGTTAAATACCTCCAAATGCAATTTAATTGAGTGGAGGCATATGGATTAAAATGGATTGTTGTCCTTTTCCTTAGGAAGTAACAACTGTTTCAGTTATCAAAAAATACATTAGATGTCCTACAATATACACCAAATGTATGTGTACAGTTAAAATACTCACTTTGGAACACAGAATGAATGTATAGGAAAAAAATGGTGAGTAATATAACAAAAATTTGGACAGGAAAGAGGAAATTATTAAGCAAAGGAAGTTGAAATCAATAGCATTCCATATTCCAGCTGGTATTTTATGATTGAAAGCAACAGGACAACAGGAATCCCTGTAGATTTTAGTGGAAAGCCAGAGTGGTCAGTTGCTTCACAGGACCTGAAAAATATGGTTTTCCTGTTTCTCCTCTTGCAACCATTCAAACCCACTATCTTCTTTGTACCAGCACATTACTGATCACAAAGTCAAGGAATTAGATCAGACTAAAGTTGCCTTTTTTGGTGGGCCATTGCAAATGAGGATGCACAACTGCACACATGGTGGCTCTAACCCCTTCAATGGATGCACAAACTTGGACACACAGATCAGTGTGTTCTTGTGGCCAAGAAGGCAAATGCTATCCTGGGCTGCATCAGGAAGAGCACTGCCAGCACTTTGAGGGAGGTGATCCTGCCCCTCTGCTCAGCCCTGGCAAGGCCTCACCTGGAGTGATGTGTCCAGATCCTGGCTCCTCATACGAGGTAAACACTCCTGGAGTGAGTCCAGTGGAGGAAAAGAAGATGATTAAGGGACTGGAGAATCTCTCTTATGAGGAAAAGCTGAGGGAGCTGGGTCTGTTCAGTCTCAAAAAGAGGTCACAGTGAAGGGACCTCATCAATGTCTATCAGCATCTAAGGGGAGGTGTCAAAAGATGGACCAGGCTCTGCTCAGTGGTACCCAGCAACAGGACAAGAGGCAATGGGCAGAAACTGATGTCCAGAAAGTTCTACCTGAAAATGAAGAAGAACTTCTTTACTGTGCAGTGACCAAGCACTGGCACAGATTGCCCAGAGAGGGTGTGGAGTCTCCCTCACTGGAGATATTCAAGAAACTTCTGGACCAATCCTGTGCCATGTGCTATGGGATGATGCTGCTTGAGCAGGAACATTGTGCTAGATGACCCACTGTGGGACTCCATGAAAATTGCCACGTGACCTGAGAAGACAGATTATATTTCATACTTCAACTACATTAAGATACATTCCATCTGAGCTGCATCCCTTGTAATCCACCTACTTCTGATCTGTCAAGATACACTTTCTTAAAGTGTAAAATTAGAATGCTTAGAAAACAATTCTGTCAGAAGGCAGAAATATCCATGCACAGAGGCTAAATTCCATCTTCTCCAAACAGGAGTGACTCCATCTACCGATTTCCTGTTTAAATCTCATATTGTTTCTCTTGATTTTAAAATGGTCTATCCTTCAGAAACTCAGTCAGCTATTTAAACAACAGAAACTCACCGCTCTTCCTTAACACCCTTTCTCATGATCTTCACAAGTACATAAATCATGGCTGAAGAATGGTCTGAATTTTTATGTTTGCAGCTACAGAATTACTGCACTTGATAATATCAATGGAGCAAAATCTGAAAAATACTTAATGTAACTCCCAGTGTTCTGTATAATTAACTGTCTGTTGACCTGGTTTAAATGCCTCCTTGCTGCTTTTATAAGACCATTTATCCACTACACCAGACATCACTCCAAGCAGACAGCACTTCCTCTCAGAACACTTTTTGCTCAAAGAAAGGTGGTATTTAATAAAGGGGAATTTAGTTCTGGAGGCCAGATGCTGGCCTTGACAGAGCACTAAACAGAAAGAAAACTTCTGTTGCACTAAGGGTACAACAGAAGTTGTGGGAAATTGACAGTAGCTTTTCTAGAAATACTTCACCTTGAATTTCCTTTCACAGAACAGCTATTTCAAAAGCCTCAGCCATTCCTCCTTCTTACCTAAGACAGTAAATACAATCCTTCAGATGACTGCAGAGCAGTCACAGCAGGCACAAGGTCCCTCTCTGGAGAGAAGCACATGGCAAGACAGAGGGCCAAGCACCCTGCCTGGCCTCACAGGCCTATAAAAATCCCAAATGGCAAAGTGGGCTGGATATCCAATGGCTGAACACAGCCTGTTCCAGCATAAAAGGCAGAGGACTTTAAACAAACCAGCAGGTAGCAAATTAAAAAAAAAAAAAAGGAAAAGTACCATGCTTTGCTGCTTTGCACCACAACATAGGGTAAGATCTGGAACTCCTTGTGAATTCAAAAATTATATATACTCCAAAAATAGAAGACAAAATGGGTAAAGTCAGGGAAGAAAATTTCAGTACGGCCTTTAAATAGCAATTTAATACCTTTGTTCTGCCAGACCCTGAGCTGCATGTTACTGGAGTTGGGGAGGTCATACTGGAGAAGGTATCTGTACAACTCTGCCCTTTTCCTAAACTCTTCCCTTATCCTCTACTGCTGGCAATATCAGAAAAGCTGCTAGGTGTTTATCAACCTCTGGACTACCCATCACAGCTGTTCTTCCCCTCACTAATGGCATTTCTGTTATGTAAGCTGTAACAAGAAGGAATTCACCAGAAGATAATATATGCACAATGCCAAGCACTGAAAAAACTCAGTAAAAAGATGGGAATAAAAGTCCACAAAAGCTCTGTAGAAAATCAGGATAATTTTTCCACTGCAGATCTGAGAATCAGGTATCATTGCAAATGCCCCAAAAGCTATTAGCATATAGAAAGGGGAAGATTTTCTTAAAGGTTTAACAGTAACTAAGTAGCAAGGAATTAACCAAACAATAAAGACTACCACACCAAAGAAACATTGAAAAAATTTTGGTTTTTATATGTACAATACCCCTTAGACATTACTCCAGTTCTACAAATCGATGTGCTCCATTCAAAGTCAAATGAACAAACTCAAGGCAAAGTAAACAATTTGTTCAGATTTCCGTTGAATATTTTACAGTATGTTTTAAAGTAAAAAGAGAACAGAACCTGATTGTTTCATGTATAGACTGTAGAATGTTTTATAGTCACAGAAAAATAAAAGCATGATTTATTTCCAGTCTTTACAAGGACAGCTGTCTGATACTGTAACTTTTGCCCTATATACACCAAGAGTGAAAGTTAATTAACTTCTTTATATTACTCAAGGACATCCAGTCTTTATGCAGTGAATGGAAAGTTACTGAACTAATACATTAAATTGAAACACTAAGAGTAGAAAGTTTTCCCAGAAAGCCATTTTGTTTTAATAAAATCCATAATCCTTTACAGAAAAATGAACTGACTGCATTAAGTTAGCTCCTAGCCTTTTAAGATTAACATTTTTAATATAGATTTTCTTTAATACATACACTTTTTTGGAAAGAATCTTGGTACATCAGACACTGGAGAAACCTACCATGGTAAATTCAACCCTTTACTGCAATGAGAACAAGCAATGCTGCATCTACCCTGACCCAGAATCTTTTGACAAGCAAATAAAAAAATTTTGGTGAGCATCTACCAGGCAAAACACAATAAAATTCCAGTTTGCAACATCACAGGTTTGGATTAAATTGAGGGTAGGGAAAACAGAAATGGTAAAAGACAGGGTAATGATGCTACTTTTAAACCAGAAGGTCTTGGTTAAATCACAACAGCTTTTATGCAACTCCAGCTCAAAATATCCCTGTTCAAAACCGGTGGAACTGCATACCAGGAGAAATATCACTGCAAACTGCTTCTACACTCTTCCCATAAGCATCCATTTCTCACCTTGGTTATAGACAGCTATGGGCTGAGGAAGCAGAGGTACTTACATCCTCATGACCATAAATCTTTCCTTGTGAATGCACAAGAGAATATTGTAGGATTCTATTTTTGTCTTGGCTTATTACAAGTTACCAGCACACAGCTAGAACAGAGTAAATCCTACACCTGGCAACTGCAGCCTTTCCAAGCTTTCATGAACGTTGCATTGTTTGCCTGCCTGCAAGCCTGTAGTGCACAGAATGCTAAAGGCTGTATCCGAGCAGGGCTGAAGGCAGGACACAAATAGAACAGAGCAGTAGAAAAGGAAGCTGTGTGCAACGATGCAAAAAAATCCTATTGCTGATTGGTATTCTGCCTGAATACGAAGAAGAAAGTAAGAAAACCTCCAGCTCATTCACATGAGGAATATAAATAGAAGATTCAGTCAACTACTTTTCTAAGCATTCGCATTTGGAACATGTTCAAATTCTAGTTATATACTGAATAATCATAAAAGGCAACACTTGTTAATCATAAAATTGGAGAGTTCCAGAATTTGGAAATAGACTGATTTAATGCCAATGTTACATACAGTTTGTATAATATACAAAATAGAAGTCATAGTTAAAGTCACATAATACAGTAGGTAATGGCAACTGCAGCTAACCAGCTCCCATGGTGGATGTGATTGTATAGTACATTTCACAATAGTTATAAAAAGAAGAAAGGCAGAGCTTGAGGACCATAAACAAAGGATTATTTTACAGACATTCAACTGATAAAGTCATAAGCACTGAGGAAATAATACAAACAGAAGAAAAAGAAGCAGCACAGTGGAAAAGCATTTAAATACACACCATACTAAGGAAGGATGAACTGATTTGCAATCCTGAATCTTTTCAAGAATATATGACTTGCAGCTCAGGATGGTGCATAAAAACAAAGCCCCTTAGAGAACATCAGAAGGGAACTCCTCCTAGGTGAAGCTTTGTTGTTTAAAGTAGGAAAAGCAAACAAACAATTATCCCACGTATTTGTGCTGCTCCATTAAATAGAAAACATATCTATAGACACAAGTAGATCCTCGTAGTAGGATAGGATCTGTGAAACAAAACTTATCCACATAAGAAGCATTTCAAAGGCAGGTTTACTCCACACCAGATCTAAACAGCTCAGTGCACTGAATGGTCAGTAATACCTGTGAGAGCATCCTCCAGTTTATTTTCATACAAAAGTAATCCCATTTTGTTTCCTATAAAGCTGTTCCATCATATAAAACATAGAACATAGAGTGATATTAAGGACACATTCATGCTCCAAACTAGAACACAGCAGTGTTGAAAATTGAGACCCCTATCAAAGGCTTCTTACTGTCAAATGAGTCTGATTTCCAGAAGGCAATAGTAAGATGACTATGTTTGCTCATCCTCCACTTCTGTAAATTTTATGTTCATTTCTACACATTCTATTCATTCACTGTTCCTTGAAAGTGGGAACTGTAGGTTACAGGTTGTGCAGAAAAGGGCAAATATGACTAGGTTACTGAGGCAGATGACCCTTTTCATAACAGGATTCAGAGGGCTCAAAAAAAAATTTAAAAAAATAAAAAAATATAAAAAAGTGAAGTAAAGATACTTGTTATATCTCAATGAAGATTTGCTATCCTTAGACATATAATTTAACAACAGCACTTATTTTAAACTGAAATCTGTAAAAAGCCTAATGCAGATGTTAGATATATCCAGAGTCTACCTTGTATCATTTTTAGCCACATCCATAAGACAGCAAACAATAAAGACAACCACACACACACAAACTCCTCCAAATGGTTCATGTGTTGCTGTTTCCGGGATCTCAGGAAAGGTGAGGTTCTACATTGCTACTTCTGGCCAGGACAAAGGTTGAGTGTGTACTTCCAGCAGACACAGAGAGCACAAAGGGCTCTATTACAGCTGACATGGACAAAAGTACATCACTGCAGTGTGGTGTGCCTCGTGCACAGACACCTCACACAAACATGGCCCTCAAGCAGGCCTGAGACCTTATCGTGTCCGCAGAAGTTGGCTCGGACCTGCGCCCCTCTATCAGCCAACTGGCAAACCTTCTGTTCTCTGTCTCTTCTGGATTTGTGGCTGCTTCAGTATCTGACTCCAAGGCTCTGAGCCACTCTGCAGGCCAATACCAGCCCTGCTGCTGGTGCACACTGACACCCCCACACAGGGCACACTCTCCAGCTGGCTGGACACCAAAGTGCAGGGGCCCCTAACACCCAATGGCCCCTCTCCTGTCAGGACTGTGGGCCGACACTGGCACTCAATACTCCATATATACAAATGTATTTAGAAGACAGCCCTCTCACCCAGCAATACATGACTGGCCCCTTTATTCCCCCATTCTTCTGTCCTAGGTTTCTTCCACTCCAAATCACCTTGAATATTCCTTTACACAATCAGAGACCCTGTCTTCTGCCCTTCCTCTACCATTCTTTAACACATTCTGAAGAACTTATGGATGTTCCCTCCCCTCTACTCCATGGTAAGTCTTGTGGAAATGATCACCTTCCTGTGGCAGACCTGGGAAGAACCAGGTCAGGATGCTCCGTTTCTCAGACTATTTCCCCATCTGTCAGCATTCCACTGGGTCCCTTCATGGTTTTGGAGATGAGTCTTTCATGACACAGGCCAATTTATGCTCTGGCTTTCAGAATAAAGCTAGAGAGGACTGCCCCATTGTACACTTTGTACCTCAGATACTCAGGAGTAAGGAGACGTCATTTGGAACAGGGTGTCCAGGGAACTGGTGGGGTCACCACCCTTGAAAGTGTTCAAAAAACATGTAGGACTTGAGGACATAGTTTAGTGGTGAACATGGTGGGGGGGGGCTGGGTTGACAGCTGGGTTTGATTAACTTAGTGGCCTTTTCCAACATTAACACTTTTATACCATACAAAAAAAAGGTATTTTTTTAATAAAGATCTATTTGAAAGTTTGTAAATCATCAGAAACTTGCTAGGATGTATACACCATTCCCTATCTCCTTAAAAAATGAAGAAAATAAAATAATTTCTACAGCAATAAGGACTTGACTGATTAATAACAACTTCCCCACAAGTAATATAGTCTAAAATTTTAAAAAAACAACAAAAATAAGTTAAATTATAGCAAAAGCAGGAGTATTCTTACTTTACTACCAAAGTGCCCAAGCAGAAGCCAAACTCCTTTGGGGTAAGAATTCTGCAAGTGTCAAACAAAGTCTCTGATCTGACAGCAGCGATACATGAAAGAAAAGGAAAACGTTTTTCTACACGAAGGAGGAGTACAACAAGACAGCACTTGATAGCATGACAGACAACCCTCTTTTCAAGTTTCTACTGACAACATGAAAGAGATACATGTAACATTTGAACAGACTCATAAGGAGACCCTAGCAAGTCAAAGAAGTAAAAGTCAAAGAAGTTCCCTTTAAGTCTACAAGCAAAAGAACACAGAAGGCCAGAGCCAAGTATGGACAAATGTGGAAGACAGCAAGAGACAACAAGTTAAAAGTGAAAAGCTGGAAGGTTACTCCTCCCCAAAAAGTAAGAGCAAAGCTGGAGGTGTACACACAAGCCAGAACAGCTATTTTAGAGAAAATTAAGACATTCATTTCTCAGCAGAACTCTTTAAGATAACACACATTCTTCATCTCTATCCCAGAGATCAGTGAATTTGTCAAGGACTGGATTAAATAAATAAACTTAAAAAACCCCAAAAACTACATAAAACCCATTGCAAAACCAGAAAATCTCCCCCTCACCAAGTTCAGGCCTTGGCAAGGTCAACAATCTCCAAGAAGCTGCATTACAAGGGCCTCTGGAAGTGTTCTGGTTTCCCAAAGGGTGCCTTGCTGTGGGCTGTTAAAAATAAACTCCCTTTTGTTACATTTGTTTTAACTTACTGACTTGAAAAATCTACAGCCAACTCACGTAACACAGTGTCCTTTTCTCTGCCGGCTGTTAAAGTTCTCTGGGCTCCTCTTTTTTTCTGAATCCTTACTGTGTTTGTCTAAGCTCATGCCCAGTCTTTCTTCCACCTAGTCTCTTCCTCCTCCCACTTTCACTTGGAGAATTTAATGGGTTTTTTCCTCAATTCTCCATTATTCCCATTGTCTCTTTCTGTCTATCAATCAGTCCCTTGCAAACAGCTTGCAAACCACATTTATCTGCAGCCGTTCTGGCTGAGAGCTCAAGAAAAGCTCATATCCTTCCAAAAAACCCCATGCATTCTACTACCTACCCAAAGACTACCAGACAAGTGACAAATATTTTAACATGCTTTTTTCAGTGGATAACTGCAGAACAATTGAACATATCACATACCAACAATCTAACAAAACAATTGAGTGAATTCATAAATTAACTGACCACTAATTAATATGATAAAATACAGGCCTAAAACCCATGCCATTAAAAAACTAAAAAATGAATTGTTCCTAAGGTCCTATTATAATTAATTAATTATTATTTATTAAATGGAAAGAAAAAATGCAGAACTTTATTGGTATTTCAAATTTTATTCCAGAAATGGTTTCCCAGTAGACAGCCCAAACCCACTCTGCTGCTGTAGCACATGCACTCCGGTGTGTGGCAGAGCAGAATGTGCAGCCCAGGGCTGGAGCAGAGGCAGGACTGCCCTGCTCAGGCTCATGCAGAGACAGCACCTTCAGCTGCTCGCCAGGCCTGGCCCTGCAGGAACAGATGCAACAGAAACTTTGTCTGTGAAACTCTGAAAAACAATGACTTAGGTTTTGGCCTGTAATTATGAGTTCCACAAACAAATAGTTCACACTTACATGTTTCATACTGCTAATAGTTAAGTAAGACTTACTTTAAGAAGTAAGAAATTTAAATTCCAAAGATTTTTTTCAGACTATTTGTTACATTACTTTGAGTAATGTTTGTTACTACCTTGAGGTGCCTTCATTTAACAAGGTAAAACTACATGGTCACTTGGGTAATAACGTGTTTACCTGATGTAACAAATGTATGCATGCTCTTACATATGGGAACTTTAAAATTAAAACAAACAAACAAACCTCACTATTCCACAGCAATTAGTAGCATCTCAGCTCTTCTTCTCAATTGTTTTCTGAGTTTAAGAACTAAACCATTTTACCATTTGCAGCAGCATGTAACTTTATAAATTCAGTATCCAAGCCAAAATAAAGTACTATTCCTTTATTAAAGCATCAATGATTTCAACTGAGCTCACACAATTCAGAGGATCCTCAATCTTATAAGAAAGTAAGCACTTTCCATGATGCAGCAGTATCTTTTGAACCCTACAAGTATAATTCAAAATGAAGTGTGGTATCACAGACTCCTGGAGTTAGGCTGAATGTTAGATTACAATGTCTAATCTAACAATGTGTGTGCCAGGTAATTTGAGAATCTTGGGGGGAAATAAAATCTTAGTTATATTCTAAGCTTTGTGAAACTGAAAGAAAACGGAAAGAAAAAGCATTCTAAATCAATTAGGTAGAAGTAATTGTCTACTTTAAAAGGATATTCCAAAGATTCACTCATAGCTACCATATGATACTCCTCTGGCATCCATTTCTGAAATTCCTAGATAAAGCCAAATAACTTGTGCACCTCATAGCTTCACAGCTGAATGATACAACAGCTAATCTAAAACCCCAAAAGCAAAGATTCTTCCCCAAGTTTTCACAAGGCAAAACTCAGTGCTGGTTCAACACTTGCAATGAATCCAAATACCTCTCTGCTTGGTAAGAGAACAGCTGATATAAAATTAACGCTTCAAACTAAACTAGACCCTTACTAAAACACTTTGAATTTCAGAAAGATTGCAGGGAAGACAAAGTACATGGCATGCTGCATTTTTGACCAAGGAAACCTACACAAACCCTTTATTCAAATGCCAGGCTGTCAAAAACACACAACTATTTGAAATCAACTTCTCCCCTTAATGTCTTATAGAACACAGATGTCTTGGCAAGGTTGGCGCAAACAAAAACCTCCAAGCTATTCAACCAGCTGCTTTGACTTTGTTATGCCTGAACAGTTGCATGCTCAGTCGAGATCTCTATTCTGTTTATGCCTTGAGTCAGTATAAAGCTTTTTGCTCTTTATTAGCAGAAGCAGCAGTTTTTAAAAGATTTCTTGTGACACAAGGAAACAAAATAACCTCTACAGAAATGACTTACCAATATTAATAAAAACAAAATCAAGTCTTGAAAAATCAGTGTTATTACAAATGTGTGAATGTCTATAGAGCATACAACCTAAGTTCGGTTGTTTTGTTTTCCACAGTTTAAGATATATAACCAATATACAGCATCTTAACAATTAAAATTAAATTGAACCATTAATGGATACTCCCATGCACACTCCCAGCCTGGAACAAACCCAGAGTAGCTTAGACGACTTTTTTACAAGTTTCTATGAACAGCCCTGTGCAATTGTTGCAGTTACCAATTTACAGGCCTTCACTGCATCTGCACCATACATTACCAAGGAGTATCATGACCAGAAAATACACTTTCCAAGTCATCCAGCAGTTTCCAAGCAACTCATTTGTCAAGAGAAGCATTATTTACAAAAAGTACCAAGAGAGACACTAAAACATTTATGTACCTTAAAGGTATCTTTTATGGCCTCCAAAGATGAAACATAATTGCCAGCTGGCAGACCAATCGATCTAAACTGCTGATGGAAAGGAATGAAAAACAAGCTGTCCACGATTTTGCTTTGCCTCTAAATAGTATCCTCTGAGCCATCTCAAGTGCTCTCAAGAAGAATAACACATCTGTGTGGTCTTAACACCAGCTAAGTCATCACTGGTGCAGTTACTGTACTACTGAACTAAGAACAGAAATTTTTCACTGAACACTGGCATCAGTAAACATAAGGGAGTAATTTTTAACAGGTCTTGCTACAACTCATTCATCACAAATCACAGCAAATAGGGAATATCTACAATAAAATGTTTACTAATATAGGATTTAACTATTTCTACTGATTTGTGTAATGCATTATACATTAACAATACCTTTAGAGTATGAGTACTCTCGAATGAGCTGTTCTTTTTCCAAGATGATGACTTTATTACAGTTGTGTTAAGAGCAACTGAATACACCTCATTCTGACAGAAGAAAAAAAACCAATTACACACAAAAGTAATGGGGTTTTTGGCTTTTCTCAAATATTCATTCCACACCCTGTTTACACTTGATAAGCAGGTATGGGTTACTGTCTACTGTTATTGTAAGGAAAAAAGTTGGAGGTCAGTTACCACAAAAACTGTAGACCTCATTGTGGCTACACTCAAGTCACTGCCTGTAATGATACATACTTACCCTATTTAGTACACTGTATAAAATATGATTGCTGGTGTATAAAGTCACAGTTGGTGCCATCAAAAAAAAAAAAAAAAGGTAACTCAGACTCTGAGTGTAACATACTTTGCAAGTCACAAAAAGGGACAGAAAATTTTACCACACACTCAGACAAACAATTTATTAATTGGCCTATTCAATACAACATGCTAGTCTGCAAGACACCTTAACCCATATTTGCAGCTGCAAGAAAGAAAGAAAAAATTGAAGAAAATTTTAAGTCTAGACCTCTCCCTCTTTTCCACCCACAGATTCAAGGATAAGATTAGTCATAGACACAAACACTGCATCAAAGCTGGTTGTGCTTTCTACCAGGTGTAGCAGGAGGTATGACAAAAGAAAGAATCCAGGACAGGCAGTTCTCCAGCTGATTCAGAAAGGGGGGAGGAGAAAAGCTCTAAGTGAAGTCAGTTGCAACTTGATTAAATATCATTCTCCCATTTTTTCCTACTTCATTCAGAAACATTTGCACTGTGTGTTACCATTCACAAAGCCATGATGAATGCTTCAAATTTGCACTCTGTTTTGCCACGGTTGGAGTTGATTGAGATTTTTAAGGTAATAAAACAGTACTGAATTTTTAATTCCACCATGTAGCAAGTTACCAAAGACAGATGTGCCACCAAACACCTCATCTGACTATTATATCCTTTGATTATTCAAGGAGTTACTAGAAGCACTGAAAACTGAAGTTCCCACTTCAGCTGGATGATCCAAGCAGTGAAGTGGTACGATAGGTTAAGAAACACAGAAATTGTGCCCACACAAATTGAGGATTTTCTGCAGCTGTCTGAATTCCCAGAAGGTTTTTGACCCAACATAAATACCTGCTCACATCATGTGCATCAGAAACTCCTGTACATGCTGAGCAGTCTGGACATCAGCACCCACTCATTATATCCATTCTGCAAAATCTACAAGGGATGCACAGGAACTCCTAAAAGCACTGCATACGCTTCCAGACCAACTCTACTTGAAGTCTGGTTCCCTCCAAATTGTCAAACTTGCTACACATTCAAAAACTCTAAAAACTGATTTAAATGTCCTTTAATACAGCCAAACTAGATCTTGGCAAATACTTTTAGGCAATTTTATATTAGAGAGTCTTATGCAAAGCATTGTACTATCAGCACTGTGTGCTGATGTCAGGCATGTTTTGATCAATCTTTCACCATCCTATTCTGTAATCCACAGCCACACTTGACAGCTGTTGTTACCACAACTTGGATAAGGGCATTCTCAAATTCAACATTAAAGTAACTTCTCTGCTAGGTAGTGCATTTGATTTATGTGGTAAGGTTTTGGTAGCAGGGTAATAAAGAGGTGTTTGCAAGGTGGATCCTGTGAGAGGACAGCAGAAGCTGCCTTCATGTAGGACAGAGCCAGCTGTTATTCCACAAAGGACCCAGTATATTTGGCAGCATTTTCTTTTGTTTCAGTGGCTGGAATTTGCTTTTGGTTTTGGGAGTAACATTTTAAATTAATTTACAATTCCATTTACATTTAATTCACCATTCATTTAACTTTATCATGGAAGTTTTAACATCCACGAATTAGAAAGCTTTTCAGGTATGTTGCTCAGAATCCCTTTTAGTGAAACTGTAACAATCAGTAAATGCTATTCACAATGAAACTGAAGTACACATCTGAAAGGCTAGTGAGAATAACCAGAAGGTTGCAGGTTGTCCCCTCAGACTTCTCCTAGGCAACCTGCAACAACTCATGGTATCCCTGCCTGAAAGCAACAACAGAGCTCAGCTGCCGCAGCGGTGCCCTGTGACCCGCTCAGGCCAGCCTGGGTCATAACATGATTACAGAGATAAGAATCCAGCTTATTCATCAGCCCTCAAAGAGCAATCCTCCTATCAATCACCCAGAGTAACCTTGGTACAGGCATCTACTCTGCTCCTGGCCTCAAGCTGAAGCCTGGTAGCTTCCTACACAAACCACGCAGAGGTTTCATTACTGTTGTCACAACACTCTGACCTTCCGTGCAAGTTCCTTTCTCTATTTCAGTTTCTCTTAATCTGATTAGTAAATACCCGTGACACCTGCTTGTAGTACCAGCTCACCCACATGATTTCAGACTGAAGTTTACAACGTGAAGAGTGAAGAGAACTAAATGTATTGAGACTAAGAAAACAAAGCAAAAAAATTTCCATTTGCTGTAGTAATGACTTGTGTGGCATAACAACTCTTCCTCTTTATGACCAGTGTTTTAATTTAAATATGACACCAAATGTATGGTTCTGCTAATTTTATGAAGTCATCTCTTAAGACTGAAGTGTTTCCATTAGACTTAAAAAACAAACATTTATTTAAAATTATCTGAAAAACAAACACTCACTGAAATATTCAGAACATAAACAGAAAATAAAATTAACATACCGTTTACTGTTTATCATAAGAAAAATATAAAAAGCAAGCACAGAGCATGACATCAAGACTGTAATATTTTAAGTACTGACTTTAATAACCACATGGGGATAACCTATCCATTCATATGCAACCTTAGTATTAACATACTGCAAAAAAATTTACAGTCCTTTGTAAAAAAACAAAAATGACAATAATACAAATAAAAAAAAGTCAAACTGACATATTCTCCATTTTCTTTTGTGTGAAATTTAATCCCACACAAGTCACATAACCAAATTTTCTAAAGCCTAGGATGTTGTCTGGGAAAGAAAAGCTAAATAAGAAACATTTACAGGAGGAAGTATGAAACAGTACAACTGCAGTTTGCAAAGGAAACTAAAAAAGGCAAAGTAAACATTACCTGGCACAGAACTACTCCCTAATGAACATCAAAGATCCCAAAAAACTCCACACTCTGAATACCTTCAGGCTTCAAACAAATTCCTAGTTAAATCTAATGATATATTTTGCCATCTTGTAAAGAAAAAAAAAATTAGATGAAGAGAGCCACATGCTGAAGATAATATAAAAGACTATTCCTCCACCCTGCCTGAAGAACTTCATCTCCCTTTTGATCCCTTTTTCTTTTCACAGAACTTTTTCATTTTGCCTTCCCAGCGCAATCCCAGTTGTGAGACAGATGCCTTGTTGGTATTTTTTTCATATTTAAAAACCAACAATGAGTTGGATGAGCCAAAACATCCAGCTCAGTAAACGAATATTTTCCTAAAAAGGAACCACAAATGGCCAATCAACAGGAACAAAGCAAGGAGAGGCAGGCAGTTCGATCTTCAGCAGCAAGAGCCAAATAGCCATTGCTATGGCACAGTCCAGTGCTGCTCGCTCCCTGCTCCAGGCACACAAGCCTGGCAAGAAAAGCAGGCTGGGGAGGAAGGGTGATAGCAAACACCACTCCTGCTGCACATGCAATTACTCCCACTTAAAAGGGAGTTGTGGAACACCAGTGGCTCACCTGCCCTTTGATATAAGGATGTGTATTGAAGCAAAGAACAAAGAAACTGCTCAGTTAACAAGTTAAGCCTGGAGGACTTACACCCTTCACTGCTGCCATCCTTTACTGGTGATCAAAAACAAGCCAAGACAAAACCAAGCCGAAAAGCAACATGATAAAAACAAAGTTATCCTTTGCTTTAGTGTAACAAAAAGCGGCTGCCAACACATTCTCAAATGCCGAATGGATGGTGTCCACTTGAAGATTGGTAATCCCACCTTTCTCTCTGCCCGACCCTATTCAGGAGCGGGGCAGAGAAGGGACATTCTTCTTGCAGAGGCAGAACTTCCCACCAGCAGTGCCACCTGCACAATCATGTCACAACTTCTCTTGCAGTGCATGCAAGGAAGTTTCCATTTCCTGTGCAGGCACTTGTGTGGTTAATGCAGCTCCAGCAGTGCTGTGCACAGGCTCTGCCCCACAGCAATGCATTGACCTCAGGACCAGAGAAAAAGGGAACAATATCTTCTCTGTAAAAACACATGGGTAACGTTTTTAAAAAAAATGTTTTTAATTTAACTCATTTAAGTAAGCAAGAGAAAAAAAAGTAACATTGTAAACCTTACCCTTGCGTCTAAAATTAATTAGCCCAGTTTTGAACATTCGTTCATGTTTTTGAAGTAAACATCTGCTCAATTCTCAGATAACAACTTCATACCAGGACACTCTAATGTTTGCTGACCACAGAAGTTCTGTCTCATTATCCACAAGGAAATAAAGAAATTTCCTGACATTTTGAACATCACCTCAGTGGACAAGGACAGTCCATGAAAAATATGTTCACCAATTCCACTTGAATTTAAATGCTGATGTCTTCATTGTACTTCTAAGGTAAAATTCTTCCACAAGCATCCTTGCCCAGGTTTTTAGCAAAGGTCAGATGGCTAAAAGGTCTTTCTTTTTTCCTGAAAATCTACAAATATTTGCATTATTAACCTAAGCTTATTTGAAAACACAAAAACTTTTTGAAAGTACATTAAAATTATGTTTAATGTGAGACAGTCTCCTGGTGAAACAGTACAAACACTCAAATTAGTATTCACATATAATTCTCAGGATTACAGTTTTTCAACAAGGTATGCTGGAGATCTACTCCCATTCTCTGACACACAATTTCAGATCTTTGATTATAGTGTTTTAAGTAATTGTACCTAGGAAAATTAATTTCTGTCATTTAAAAACCAGAGCTTTTCAGAAGGACCACAATGACAAAAGAGCTTGTAAAGGAGATTACTAAATGACATCCTCCAAAAAGATGAACTCATGGGCAAGTATGGAAATCACAGAAGCACTCTGCAAACTAAATGCAAAAATCACAAATCAGGATATCTTCAGTAACCATTTTTCTAAATGCCTGTAAACCAGTATCTTTTGCAAACACATAGAAAGCAAAAAGCTTGTCTTACTTTTGCTGTGAACTTCCTCTCTCATTCCCACACCTCAAAATGGCAAAGAAACTACAAACATGAGGAGAGGGAGAACAAAAATAACCCAAACCATGCATTTTGTAAAGGGTTACCTCAGGATACAAGTCAGTTAATATGCTATAACCACTTGTTGGCAGACAAATAGGTTTGTTAGCAACCTATTTGACATAGTCTATCTGAATTTTCCAAAAGAGCTACCAATGTTCAGCATCAAAGCTGCTTGATAAAAAAACAGCTGACCCAAGATGAGGAAAAGCCATTCTTCCAGAGCAGCAATTGTTTAGAATTAAAAGAAGTATAAATAAACTCCAAAATGTCAATTTTGCTATTCAAGAGATGTCGTCAAGAACCATCTCTGCCATCTGTGCAGCTCAATGCATCCTACACTGTCTTGTAAGGATGTAGATGGCAAAGTGACGAAGTTCACTGATGATCTAAGATGTTCAAGAAAGAAAAATGAAAACTAGATGTGGAGAGGTCACATAACTTCACAAATTCTAACTGCCCATTAAGAGAGCAGATGAAAAATATATATGTAAAGGACTAAGCAATGCACTTAAAACCTGTTTTTGTAAATTTATACATATATAATGTTACTCTCTCAATCAACCATGGTAGACAAAATGCATGCTCCAGTTTTAAGAGTTTTCTTGAACTATCCTTGAATATTCAGGAGCTACCTGAATATCAAACCACTGAGGACAGTACAAAAGCAGCACAAAAGACATCATTATGGATGGAAATTCATAGTACATTTGCCTTTCGTTCTTTGTATCTCAAAAAGGTAAAAGAGGGATGTAAGAAGGTAACTAGGTTGACCTCAGCTATGGAAACACTTCCTAAGGGGGTGGGATTAAATATGTGTATGCTAATGTTCTTCAAGCTCAAAAAGAAAAGACTGATGATGTACAGCAAGAGAGGTTTACAGTCTATAAGGATCATAGGAAATAAACACAGAATGATTAATTATTTTGTCAGACTAATAAAATGACAAATTAAATCATAAGGATGCAAGTTTAATTAAAAGCTCTGCTTTTTATCTTAAACGCCACATAGGTAAGATGTGTTAAATTTATGTTTTCATAGATGCTAACAAATTCTAATTAATTAGAAGGATATTCAAGACATCTGTGTGTTTAATAGTTCATCATCTTCAGCTTAGAAAATTTCTGAGCAGCAGATTGTTGAAATAGTATCATGGTTAAGTTTTCTTGTCAATGTTCTCCCCAAGACAGATGCTATTGATCAGTGATCGTTAAAGAGCTGGATACAGGCTTAGGGGTACTTGTGGTTTGACTCAATGTGGTGATAGCTTCTGGTGAAAAATTTGAGAACCTAGACATTTTTTGAGACTATCTTGAGCAAGTAAACTTCTTACTGTTTCAACCACACATTTCAACAACACTTCTAAACCCACAATGTGTATTTCAGTTCCTAAGCCTTCACTTTTCTCATTATCGTGTTCACATAAGCCAGGGAGTCTCAGAAGCTCTAAATTAATGCAGCTACAAGAATGGGTAACAGGATAGAATTAATACCAGGATAACAAGGATAGAACCAGTACAATTTAGAGGGACATACACTGTCTTTCAGAACAAACTACCTCCAAAAATAAAATCTACCAAGTTGTGAATATTACATTTATTTCTGCAAAATAAAAGCAGCTTTCACAGAAAAGGTTGTTACCTAAGTCTTCTGCAGGTCTTGCTACAAGTACTGAAGCATTTTAGAGCTATCCACATGGACTTGGCATCAGTCAACTAGGCCTTTCAAGAAGGGACAAGATATACAAGGTAAAACAGAAGGATAGAAAGTTGGGTGGAAAGTACCATCCAAATGTTCTGCTCAAAGTCTGAGCAGAAATTCATACAATTTCTTTATAAAATACTGCTCAATTTAATTTTAAGTTTAATACTGCTGAAGTTTTTAAACAATGCTTTCCCTTTCCTCAGCTGAAATCAAAGTTTTCTGATTCTAATATTCTGGAGCAATAACATGATGCTTGAACTCATTAACTACTACACCTGGTCCCCAGCAGATCCTGGAATATGATATAATAATGACATAAACTTTAATTATCTACCTTTGGCTTTATACTTCATCACATGGCTCACACACTTTTTTGGAAAGTGACATTCAAGACATTACATCCATGTATCATATGCACTTGAGGACCACTTCTATTATTCTGCTGTATTCAATTTTTCATTTTTCTACAAAAACTATCATCTTTTCAACCAACATATTGTTCTATTCCACTTTGTTAATTCCATTATTAATAAAAAGAAAAAGTGCTTTAAAAACTGCACACAAAGTATGAAGTAGGGCTTCTTCAAACTCAATTAAAAGCTTCCTAAGAATAGTCAAAATTGTTCTAAAGATTAATCCACAATATCAAAGCTGACTACAAACAAACCTATTGATTACAGGAAGTCAGTTTGAGACTAGAATGCAGTCAAATAAACCAAAGCTCATGAACTAGTTGAAGATCTTCCTTCTTACCAGTGGGATGTTGGACATAGATGCCTTTGAAGGTCCCTTCCAACTCAACTATTTTATGATTCTATGCCATTCTAAATTTACCAACTGTCTTTAAGTTCAGGAGAAAAGTGAAATGCCTGGCTCTTTATGCATCAGCTTGACTCATATTAAATGCCCATACTGCTGAAGAAAGAGCACTGGTTGTATATATGCTGCATGTGCATTCCTTAGTGGGCCAGAAACCACAGCACAGGCACAGAAAAGGAGCAGCTCCATTCAGTTTTTATACCGAGGTGTGTGTACATTTTTATATTGATGTGTGTGAATCTACCCTGGCACACAGGATAAAAAGTAAGGTTAGTACAGAACACAAAAGCCCAGTTGCAGGCTCCATTCACATCTTAATTGTTACCACATGTAAGAAGCATCCCTAAATGACCATCTGTCTCTATAGACTTTAATTTATTCCAGCCCATCTTCCCAGAAGGCTGAGTGGTGCTCAATGAACAGCTTTTTAAAACATTTTCAATCTGTTTTCATTATAAACTTCTAGGCTTGCATATTTTTCCTTCCCATTAAAACTAGATGCTACTCAAATCCTGCATTGAAAACAGAAATATTAAATTTTCTTCTGTCATTTTATGAGATTACTATAGCTTGGAATTTTGCAGTATTAATTAATTTACCTGGGGCCCTGTCAAAAACAATAAGATGACCTATCAGAGTTAAGATCTTCAATTAAGGTTAAATGTCCAGTACATCAGTGTTTTGTAAAATTTTCTATGGTCAATTAGTACATTCAATTGCCTTCATGTGGAGACCTCAATATTCTCTCCATTCAGCTAGGCTACTTGACTTCAAGGCAAGTTCTCAGAAGTTAAGAAATTCCAATTTACAGGTCATGTGGTAAACACGCTATATGACTTTTTGATTAGCTCAAACAAATTAATTAACAGGACAGGGACAAACCCACTTCTCCAGCATTCAGCTGACCAAGAGATAAAAAATTTATTTTTCCTGCAATTGCTTTTTGCAGACACAACACCAGAAAGACTTTCAGCATGTATAAGCAATAGTTAAAAATCCACACTATCAAACCCCAGTATTTTATATATTTAACTCATCTACAGCTGTTTTGAGAGTGATCTAATCTTTACTTTAAAACTCTCAATCGTGGTCAAGCTTAAACTTCATTTGTAAATTCTTGCAGAAAAACTCCATAAACTCCCCAAATGGTGGAATTATTCAGCAGGTTGGTAGTCTAGTCCATAATGACTGGGAAGTCCTTCCAGCACTGCACTTCACTCACTGACATACAGGTGTTTCTTATACCTAATAACATTCACTACAGGTGCATCTACTTGCTTTTAAAGCCTTAGGCCAAGCTCCAGATCTACTTAACACTGCTTTATGATGAACAAAGTTCAGGTTTTCTCCTGCTACCACAAGATTATAGGTTTGTTTCAAATTAAAGTCATACAGCAACTTGATGAAAGAGCGATACTCCAAAATGTCCTGTTGAGTAAGTCTAAATCACAGCCTTCTGGTTCAACTTTTGGCACATGGACAAAGGTCCAGGTGCATGTTTACAACAGGCAAAATCACTATCAGAGAAGAGGCATCCATCCAGATATCTTTGTACACATTGTACATGTGCTTTCAGCATACTTCAACTACAAGCAAAATGTCATCACTACACCCAGTAGTTTACCAGTCTGAGTCATGAGCCAATCAATGATTTCAAACTAATCCCCAAGTCTGTAATTGTTTCCCAGGTTTATAACACGAACTGTGCTCTGCAGCAGCTACATTGTATTAACTCCTCATTTCCATTGCTTTTCTCACAGCGAACACACACAGAGTGTTTCAAAGAAACAGCTGTATTGCCCTAAGAACGATCACACTATGCCATGCTCACTGCAAGACAAATGAGACAGCTTTAATAAGTACTTGTCAATTTTATTGATGAGTTGTCTAATGGCATACACTCATCTGGACCCAATGAAGTAGCACCATTACTTGTAGGAACACGTTATATGTCATGAAGCAATAGAGATTATGACAGAACAAACTAAGGCAGGATAGTTCTTTATTGTTACCATCAAAAGGCAGCAACAGAGAACAAAAAGTAAATCAAATCAAATTGAAAAGGAATACACAGAAAGGGAGAAAAATGCTTTCTATGCAACCAGGTTTGGCCTTCCACACAAACATTAAAGCTATGGAAAAATACCCATGATTTTGTAAGTTTCAAAGAGACATGAATTGCTTTCATATTTACAATATGCACAGCGTTCACTGATTCATTCTAAAGGAAGCTGCTTTGCTGCAACTTGTTGCCTAATTAAATAGGATGAGAAAAACAGGAAGCTGTACTAAACTACACATGAGTTCAGCAAATAGAGCAGGCTTTGCTGAAGCAAAGCAACACCATTACAGCTGTTTTAACCACAGAAAAAAAATTTGAAAAACCTGTCCTAGCCATGGTGGAAAAAAGCAAGTAAGGAAGCATATGGAGCACTTCAAATGAAACGGGGAGACAGGGAAGGGCAGGAAGTGAACTGAAGGGTTTAAATCAGCAGCAAAGAGTTTCATTAAACCTGCAGAGTATCAGCAAAGAAAAAATGGCATTTCTTCTCATGTTCTCTCTGCCAGTTTAAACAAGGTCTCCTTCCAAGCACTTCCTGTGAAAGATTGGCAACAAAACTGCCACCAGAGAATTATAAACATTTTTTAAAAGGAGGGTTTAGAGAGACCTAGCATGTCTTTCCTTATAACTGCACTAGTGAGCAGACAATTTTTGAGCAGTTGAGCTTCTTCGGGTGACCCCACCCCAAAAGCTTTTACTTCTCTGGACACTTGAATCACATCACCTAAGGAATGCCATCATTTTTTCCAAATCTGTGAGCAGACAGTTCTGGTATCCTAACACTGAAAAATATTTTAAATAGGTCTTCACATCAAAGAGTCTCTTTAGGCTTCTTTCATCCCTCCCTGAAAGAGGCTAGAGGTGGGGGAAGAAAAACCATGACCAACCAAATGGGCAACAAAAAAACCCAAAAAGCAACAACAACAAAAACCACAAAACAACAAAACAAAACAAACCCCACAACAAAATATCCCCTAAAAATGTAGGTTGTAGGTGCTGCAACCATGACAATTTACTAGAAAACTAAAATATAGATATCCATCTGTCTTGCAAAAGAATCAAAACTTTACTGTTTTGCCCAAGTTGCTTTTCCCAAACCAAATCATAAAAAAACTTCGGCAAAGTCTCATACGAGGAACAATTTGCAAAAGAAATCAAAGCATCATTTATAAGGTTTGAAAAATGTAGTGTGAGACCAGTTTTATAGTAAAAAGCAGCTTTGTCAAAACATTTAAGGCAACTTCATTCAACTTTCTCATTCAAGTTAGTTATAACTTATAGTCTACTTTAAACTCTTTGTCTGTTTTAATACATTTCAACTTCATAACTAACACTGATAATATAAATACTTTTCTAAGATAAGAGATTGGACTGGACAACAGACATAGTCAGGATATCCCACTTGCATTGTCATAGCACCATCACTCTTCATTTAGCAATTTTCCCCATAATTGTGACACTTAGTGAGGTAAGAAAAATACAAAGCCAAAACACAACCAACATCTGTGTATTTAAGGATTTAAGTTACCTCCTTAAAAATTCTTAGTTAAAAGTCATCCATTCCCGCTGATTTCACAAACACCATCACCGTTGTATATTACATTGTTCAGAATACAGGGATGGATCATCATGCTCCTGCTTACTTACAGCATGGCACAACCTGGCACAATCTGTATATTCTGTTACATCCTGGCATCATTGAATTTTATTAAAATTCAACAATTTCATAACCTGACAACTAACGAAGTTAGTTGAAAAAACCTACTTTGTTTCTTTTTTTTCAAAAACCATGTTTTTGAAGGTTGTAAACAGGCATTCTGCCATCACTGAACAAAAGCATCCTAAGTTTGTTTTAACATCACCATTACACTTTTCTAACAGCTGTTTTCATTTCCTTACTACACACTGCACAGAACAGCTCAACTACTTTCACTGTGTGGTACTTTCAAGACTGTGACACTGACACATAGAAGTATTAATTAAAATGGTTTTGTTTGTTATGCATGAGCATTGCATTCATGTACTTTGTGTCGTGTGTCTATGTCACCAGCCTTGATTTCTGTAAGGCCTAGGACACAGTCATACACATCTTTGTCACTCATTAGAGAGACACAGGTTTTCTGGATGAATTATTCAATGGACAAGGAATTGGCTTGATGACCATGTCCAGAGTTTGAATCAGTGGCTCAACTTCATGCACATGGATCCAGGCAATTCCCTGTACCAGAAGGCTGGGGGTGAGTGGTTTGAGAGAAGCAATGTCGAGAAGGCCTTGACAATTCTGGTGGTCAAAATAAGTGAAATCAGACACGAGCCAGCAATGTGCAGTTGCCAATTGTACCCTTGGCTGCACAAAGGAAAGCGTGGTCAGCAGGCTGAAGGAGGTGATTCTCCCCCTCTACTCTGCTCTGGTGAGGCCCACCTGGAATGCTGGTCCAGCGCTGGGGTCCCCAACATAAGGACATGGACCTGCTGCAGCGAGTCCAGAGGAATGTCACAAAGATGATCAGAGGGCTGGGGCACCTCTCCTATGAAAGTAAACTGAGGGCACTGGGGTTGTTAAGTCTGGAAAAGAGAAGGCTCCAGGAAAACCTTATAAGACCTTCCAGTAACTAAAGGAAGCTACAACAGCACTGAAAAGAGACATTGAACAAGAGCATGTAGTGATAAGACATGGGGAATGGCTTCAAACTGAAATACAGTGGGTTTAGGGTAGCCATTAAGGAAAAATTCCCCATATTATATGATTTTAGGAAATGAAGTTTTAAAAAACTAACCAAAATAGGATGTCTAAATCCTTGTGTGGTCTCATAACAAGACACCAATCTCCCAAAAAACAAAACCTGCTATATTTTATTCTTTCCTGTATCCCCCATCCCTAGTAAGTTTTTCTGAAATGCTATGGAAAAGATTAAGTTTTGTTTTAAGGGTACTTTTCAGGTGTATTTCCCTCTTCAGTCCAAAATTATTTCTTTCAGAATCAAAAAAAGACCAAAAGATAATTTACTTGAAAAGTAAAATATATTACAAGAAGGAAATTGTGTAATAAATTCAAGGTGGGAGCTCTAGAATTAAAAATTCAAATTACCTTCCTACAAAGAAAAGTTAATAATAAAAATTAATCCAGTAGAGACATAGTTGATCTGTAATATAGCTTTACAGAATAAATTAGCTGAGTTTCCAGAAGTACAGATTGATCATTTAAAAATAATTATATAATTTTTCAACATTCAATAACTATCCAAACTATTCCTAAAAATCATACAAAGCCCCAAATTTGATAAGGTTTTTCAGCTACACTTTTGCAGAAGGGTGAGTAGTACCCCATTTCCTCTATTAGAGCAGTCTTTCACTGAAGGAAAAAAATTATCAACTTTGCTTACACCGATTTTACTGGGTTTAAATGTGCTGTTTTTCCAAGAATAAGCTCACTGTAAACTTCTACCTGAAGACACAGAAACACATTCATGAAATTAAACAACCACTTTACTCTGCCTCCTTATGTTCTAAAAGATAAAATAAGCAGTCCAAACAATTTTAAGGAGTCTACTTCTACAGTCAAGTGGAGTTTTGAACGTCTCTGAGGACAAGAGGTTTCACATTCTCTCTGAGCACTTGTTCACCAGACTCATGGTTCAAAACAAACAAGGCCCAAAAATAATAACAATAAAGAACCACAAATACACCCCCTCAAAACTAATTGGAATTTCTGCTTTATCAGTTTCCTCCCAATACATATACTACATACTTGGAGAAATCAATATGACCTTCCCTATGTCTCTTATCTAAGGTTGAAGCACTCTAGTTTTCCCTCATGAAGCAATATGCTCTAGGCCCTTAATCATTCTGGTGATCATCACCTGGACTTGTGGTAGTCTATAATTTCTTTCATGTATTGCTGAAACCCAAACACAGAACTTTAGATGTGGTCTCACAGCTGCTGACAGAGGGGAAGAACCACTACTTTCTGGCTGCTGGCTGCACTTTTTCACTAACACTGCCCAGTACGTGGCTGGCCTTTGCCACTGTGAACCCACACTCAACAACTCACCCACCTGACTCCAAGGTTCTTCCTTAGAAAACTGTCCTCTGGCCAGCCTGTCCTTCTGCACATGGCAACCCCATCCATCCCTGGGGCAGGATTTCATATTTCTCTTCAATGAGTCACACAAGGCTCTTCCTGTTTAGGCCACTTCTCCAGGTCTCCAGGTGAAGGGTGACTGCTGCCAGCACATTGTACAACTTGGTATCCTCCAAAAACACTTGATGAGATCACACTCGAGCCCACCATTACACAATTAAAAGATACCAAATAGTTCTAATCCTAAAACTGATCCTGGAGGGCACTGATGCCACCTGCAACCTGCTGCCAGCTGGACTTCACTTCACTGATCCCCACCCTCTGGCCTTGGCAAGCCAGTCCATGTCCCACCCACCCTGCAGATCCTCAACGTGGTCCATTTCTCACCAGCTTGGCCAGAAGACTCCCAGAGCACAACATGTCTAAGGTCTGAGAGTCCCTTAGCAGGAAGTTATCTCCAGCACCATACTGATTTTTAGCTCTTAACCAAGAGGAAACCAAGAGATTAAAAGACTCTACTGGCATTGTAAGTTTCTATTTCTGCATCAGAAATAGTTTTATATTTCTTCTGTTACGAAACATAAAAAGAAGGATAAAACAAGTAAGTTCAAGATAGAAGTGGCTATTTGAAAGAAAAACATACACTTTCCAGCTTAACCTTAGCAATAGCACAACTTCAGACCGCTCCTTTCACCACTAACTAAAAGAGACAAGAAGGCCACGTGCACATCTATGTGTGTAAAGGGGGAAATGGGATCCTTACAGCATTTTGTTGCTTTTTCACAGGACCATGAAAGGAAAAGTTCTCCATCATCACCACAATCAAGCACACTGTACTCCAAAATCTTACTTGTCTCAATGCTTATACAAAACCTCAACATTAGCCTACTGATAGCAGTATTTATAACACATTATACATAGATACAGATAAATAACACAGACCAACACTCTCTCTTTAGAAATATAAAATAACTGTTTGTTGCACTTGTCAGCAGGGAGTGGACTTCCAGCTGCACTCCCTCAAGAAAGGAAACTCATTCTATTATCTCAGGGGTTTTCCTTTTTACTCACCAATAAACTTTAGACCTCTTGGCCAGTATCAAACAAACCTGACTGAGCAGTCTCTCAGAGAAGTTCCAGAATATGCTACTAACTGGACTCAAAGATTTTCCATGAAATATAAAAACACTATTAGCTGAGAGCCCTTTTTTAAAAAAACATGCTTATATTGTCTACCTTTGCACTTGAAACAATACTGATAATTAGCATTCTAGGCCTGATTTCTCCTAATGGTTTTATTGCAAGGCACTATTCCATTCAAAATGAGATGTTATGATCTTTCTTGCAATTATCCTCTGTAAATTTGCTTCACATCTGCTGTTTAAAATTATTAACAACCATCTTCATTCGTATTGTTACAAATCACAAAGACAGTTATGAAAATTAAGTTTTACTCTTTGTAGTAAGAAAAATACTAGAAATTAAATCAACCAATCTCATTCTGTTCTGAATCATTCACATGCAGTCCTTCAGTGACACCTGCTGAAATACAAACATGGCTTTGTGGGTTGTTTCCCCCCTCTCTGTTTTCTTCGAAGTACTTTTTTATTGCCTTTTAACTATGAAAGGTGTCTCCATAGGACTCAAATCTGAACATTAAACTCAACTTTAAGACATGTCACTTTAAGTGTCTCCCCTCCATCGGGGCCAAGTTCCCATGACTACATGGTACACACTCTGTCAGGGTTTATCTGCACAGCATACTGAACAGAGTGCACCAAAGAGCACTTTCACAGCTTCCTAACTGACGAGTAAACATGAGGAAGCCTGTTGGGAGTTCAAAACAAGAAGCAGTACTTCTCAAAAAAACATATGAGATACCAAATGCAGTAAGTACTTTCAAAAATATGCCTAAAATGAATACAAATTCTCAAAAGGCAAAGCTAATTCATCTGCCATGACTGAAACTTTGAGTTACCAGTGAGCGTTTCTTATTTTTCCTCACATCAGTTGCATTTAAGTAAAAGGAAATTGCCTGCTTATTACAGCCTAATGCTTTGACTACTGTCAAATGAAGGGTAAAACTGATTACACACTAAATGAATAAATACTGTAGCATGCCTCCTCAGCTGCATTTTAAATACAAGACACTGCTGTCAATTTCACCTGTATCACATTTTCAGTATTGTGACTGCGAGCCACCCATGTGCTCTCACTGTGGCCTCTATATTTCAGCATGCTCACATGCCCATCTTTACATCTCTACTGTAATTTGTCATTCAATGCAAAAGCAGCAACAATTATCCTGTGTTTTATTAACTACACAAATAAACTTTTCTTATCTGCTATTTTTAGGTCAGTTTGCTATCGAAAGCGTGTTTCTTCAAAAACTGAAGATTACTCATGGTCTGTTACATAAAGAAAACAGCTCTGAAGAACAAGGCTCTCTATGATGCAAGACTGCTTCTAACTGCCATAAGTAATAGTTTGCAAGACTAGGAAAAGCTGGGTTTAAGTCTAGTACTGCTGGAGTTGCCTGGATTCACCTCCTAAAAATAAAAACATATTCTAATAAAAAAGAAATACAAAGGATAGAATGTTACAATTTATTTGTTGCAATTATATAGAAGTGATGCTTCAAAAAAAATTAGGTGATAGAAATTTTTCTATTATTTCTTTCTCTTGACACACACACAAAATAGTTATTGCCCATTATCACAGTCCAGGCTAAAAAACAAACTCTGTGCATAATACCAACAAAAGTTGGTTCAAAATGGAAATACTCCTGTTCTCGTGCATGGTTTCACCTGCCTCCCTTGATAGAGTTCTTTGTCACTGAAAAATGATCTTCTGGTAGAGAAGTGTATGAAATCACCACAGATGATCTGATGTTATAGCAGTTTCAGCGCTACATAAATTTCAGCAAAATTATAAGGAGGAAAAATCCTGTCCCCTCATCCTCATACCAAAAAGCCTTCCTCACAGTAGAATAAGAAATATATGCATAAACTGAAGCCCAAAGAAAAGCTACATATGGGAAACTGTGAAAATGATTCATACACAACACATTTTGAAAGATGGTTTTTTTAAAAAAAAAAAGGCCAAATAAAAAAAGTAACATCCTCATACTTTCCCCTTTCCCATCTTTAATCTTAGAGATGTATCCATGCTATGAAGAAGAACATGAGAAATCTTCTTTCAAGCTATGTCAAATGACACCAGACTTGCACTGTGAACAACAGAACGTGTATGAGGCTGAGCAGGAGCCAGGCAGTCACTCTTTTACCGAGATGTATGTGCACACATCTGTTGTAAGACCAGCCTAGACTGACAGACTGCTGTACTCAGGCAGATCAGCACAGCGAGAAACAAAAAGAGCAACAATCATTGCAGGAATAGTATTGGTTTTGTTTTGTTTTTTAAATTAAAAACAAAACATAACAAAAACCCAAACAAAATAAAAACAACAAAAAAAATCCAGAAAGCAAAACACCACATATCTGCAGCCAATCTAATTGTCAGAAAGCACATTTTGAGTTTTCAACTTCTCACTCAAGTGCAAAAGAAAGAAAGAAATAACATTAGTCATTAAACATGTTCAAGTATTACAGAAGTACAACAGAAAAATAGGCATTAAACTCCAAAATCAGCATCGGACACAACTGAAGCTATTTTTTATTTTATCATCAACTTCTAGCCGTCTCTTCATATCTACCAGCCTGACTAAAGAGAATTTAAATATTTAAGCTTAACCTCTGTCTCCATACAGTGCTGCACAACATCTGCTACTTTAGGAGAAACACTCAGAACTGCCTGGTCATGATAACTGAGCTATCCCTTGAGTGCAAAGATGTCCTTTCAGCTGGAGCTGGGACACAGCAGAATGATAATCAAGACAGTCTTGTGGTGATCCCACATGTGCACTACTTATTCTCAGAACAGATGTCATCATTCTCTAAAAATTCCAACTAGCTCACAAAGTAATATTAACTCAGTGATTAAAATCAACTTTTCAAAATCTATTTGAGTAATACAAATCATGGAGCTTCTGTGGATATAAAAGCATGTCTGTTCAGAACATAGCAGAGGCTGTATTTGAAGAGACTATAATAGTAATCTGTCTGTACTTACCATTTAGCCTTTTTTCTTTAAAAAAGTAATTAACCATGCATTTACATATGCAAAAATTCTCTCTTCATATGATCACTATAGATTCATATAATGGTTTGGGCTGGAAAAGACCTTAAAGAGCATCTAGTTCCATGCTCTGCCATGGGCAGGGACACCTTCCACTAGACCAGGTTGCTGAAGGTCCCATCCACAGTGGCCTTGAACACTGCCAGGGATGGGGCATCCATAGCTTCTCTGGGCAGCCTCTTCAGTGTCTCAGCACTCTCACAGCAAGGAATTCCTTCCCTATATCTAAATTCAGTTTAAAGCCATTCCTCTTTGCCCTGAAACTCCATGCCCTTGTAGAATGTCCCTCTCCAATTCTCTAGTAACCACCTTTAGGCTCTGGGAGGCTGCTCTAAGGTCTTCCCAGAGCCTTCTCTTCCACAAGCTGAAAGAACTCCAACCCTCTCAGCCTTTCTAAAGAGGAAAGGTGTTGCATTATAAAAGACATCTCCCACCTGTATGCAGAAATATGGTTTTTGCATGAATGTAAGATTATGCTGAAGAAATCAACAAAAAGGAGTACAGATTGCAAATTCTCTCAAACTAGACCTACAGCACAATGTAATGGTTGTTTCTCCCTCTGTGAGTTTGAGAAAAAGCTCTATGATTTTAGCAATAGAATGAACTTTAAAATGTGTGTTTAATTGAAGCAATTGCATAACACTCATGTTCTAAAAAATATTATAAAACAATCTTGCAGCTTTTGGTAATTACTGTTAAAGATGCCAAAGCCTGGCTTGAAATATGGCAGGGTCCTTTGTTTTTTTCCCTAATCTGCTGTGACTGGATGACAAAAACCTAAGCTTAGTCTCTTAAAAAGAAAAAAAAAAACAACTTGCAAGTCTTCCTAAATTTCAGTAATTTTAAATAATGTAGCATGAAACCTTCCTATTCAATAAACTGCTATAGAGTAGCATGTTCTTACTACTGTCTTTGAAAATAGTATGACGGATTTAAATAAAGTTTGGGTGGAGGATTTTTTTTGTTTTGTCTTTTGTTTTTTTAACAAAAAACAAAATAATAAAACTTTTAATAAGTTGAGAACAGAGAAGTCCTTTGGAGGAGCACTTCCATGGTTCTCATTTTGTGAGGTATGCCTTTGTGTTTTGTTGGGCCTTCCACTGAAAACTTATTGAATGCAAACTCATCAGAATCAGTAAACATGTCTGCTCTGATTTTTCAGTTGAAACTCGTTCCAAAATTACATCTAACTGGATCCAAAATCTCCTCGGAAAATTATTTTAATTACAATAGGAAGAGAGTTGTAACTAGGGGATAAATATGTCACAATTCACCTGGCTGAACAGATTGCCCCTCTACTGATGGACAAGCAAGTGAGAAAATCAGCAAATGAGTGCATCGCCTCTTATTATTTCAGAAAATTCATTAGTTGTGATGCAGCAACAGTATGTTCACAATTTTTTAAGAATTTCAGGGAACTAGGTAAAGGCATCCACACACAAAACTATTTTTCATCACATTCTGTATGAAAAGGTGCTTCTGGATCTAGGCACTGATCTGAGCTACAACAGGAATTACACTAGACTGAGAGGCTGGGAAACAGAGCTATCTGTTTAACTTCCCTTCCATTTCTGTTCAGAAAATAGTTCCAGTTTGCAACCCTGCTTAAAGAAAATAATTAGTTAATCCACAAACTAGCTTATAACCACTGAGGTAGGTGCAGGTCGTGATGAATTAAATTAGCTGTAAAAGAACAACCTAAGATACTTCAGGCAGCAGCGCCGTAACAGCATGGAGTCTGACACTGCCTGCAAAAGCCCGGAGAGTTCCAGCCCAGATGCAACATCCAGTTAAAAATCAAACAGCTGTAGGGATGGAATGATCCCCTCTGCCTTAACACAGAAGGCTCACCACTGAAGCTCAGGGGCTGCT
Organism: Parus major; assembly: GCF_001522545.3. Lineage (NCBI taxonomy): Eukaryota > Metazoa > Chordata > Aves > Passeriformes > Paridae > Parus > Parus major. The sequence goes on from NC_031769.1 coordinate 141,892,742, forward strand.
TGAGGAGTTCTTAGGTCATCCACGACACATCAACAACAGCAGCAGGAGCTACAGAACGCCCACTTCAACCATGCATTTTCAAGCCTGTACAGAACTCACTGTTTTAGGTAAGCAGGTGTACAGAAGCCAACCCAGCTTGAAATCAGCAGCAGCAAAACTGTGTCTTCACTGTAATTGTAGCTTGCATACAAAGATTCCAAAGGAGCCTTTTGCTAGCCACATCCTGACTGTCTGCATTTCCCCATGCAAATTAATAACTATAAATTTGGGAGAGTTACAGATTTCTTGCACATGTAACAGTAGAGCTTGCTTGTATCTTGCTTCCAACCAAATAAAACTTCTTTTGTATTTACAGATAATAAAAAAAATAATGTAAAACAAATCCAGTTTAAACTGCAATCAGCCTAAATAGGGCATATAAAAGAGTTATACAAACAAAAGAAATTCAAAGAAGAGCAACACAAGCATCAGCAGCACCCACCATTCTTTATTCCTCTGATTTATTGCTGTCAAATCTGACATAAAAACTTCTAAAATACACACAGGCTACACAAATAGTGAAGAACACTGTATTTATCTTCTATATTCTGGTTCTCTTTGGATGGGCATTATCACATCCAGCCTGCACTGATGTATCTCCCAAACCATGAAAGCATTACACTGTATTCTTACCCTAGAAGTCACCAGTGATGACAAAATACATATTTTTATTTAACTCTAGGTGCATGTCATCAACTGTACTAACAAGCATATCAATGGCTGTACCTATTCCACATAGTTAAGACCAGGGGGCAGCAATTCTGTCAAACACTAACCTAACAGGTTGATTTTTGACAAATCTATCAGTGGCCAGGGCTGAGTTACAAGAGAAAAGACAAACCAAACCAACTGCAATTATGGAAAAGTTACAAATGTTAATCTAGGTTACATAATAAAAATAAGATACATTATTTTAAACATGCACTTACAATCACTCTAGTCAGTTGTTGCAGACTGACTAATCTAATAGCACTGTTACAATTTTGAACATAGTTTTTCTATTAAAACTTCAGCTGATCTGAATCCTGTGGAATTATATTTCCACACCATAATTAAATAATTAATACTCTTTCCTTGCATACCAAATGTTTTGCTCATGCCAACACATTCAGCAGAACTGAAAGACTCTATTAAATCCATCTCCTAGATACGTGCTGGCTCCTGAAGTATCGACAAATACTTGATGAACCAAGTGTATAATCCAAAACAACAACTAACTGCAACCTATGCAACTATAGTAAAAATCTGTCTTCTTTCACCATCATTATGTTTGTATCTTCAAGCAAGAACAGGGCAAGAGAAGAGCTGTACACTATCTTGTTTTAAAGTCATTTGGAAGACATTTCCTCATAACCACTATCCTAGCCTATAGAAAATCACTCTGAAACCTCAAATAGGAAGCAGCAGACTGATATTCCTTGGAAACCAGCTCTGGAAGTTTACCCATTTTCACGCTTCTATTTCTTGACAGCAGAGCAGGGTGAACATTTAAATGACGCTCATAACAAGCATAAAAAAACCTTAGCATTGAGGCTTCAAGGCTGAAGTGCTGAGACTGTATAATCTCCTCTGCTGCATTATTTTGCTCCTCTCCTTCCACCAATTCTGTTTTCATACTATTTCCCTCACTCCACATTCATCTCCTCATCCTTACCTCATTTCTTAAACTCAGTCTCCCTTGGCAGATTTCTGCAGAGTTCTGCACTAATACTTGATGTACCGAGTGGCTGGGGAAAACCTCTACAAACGCTCCCAAACAAAACTCACCCATCTTTTTTCTAAAAATCCCAACATTCACGCATTTTATTTACTGTAACAACTGACAACACTGAAAAAACACCAAGAAGTACCACAGCAACATTTAAGTTCAGACAACTGTTTTACGCAGTAATCTTTGAGACGCCAGAGCAGGAAAGCTTTCACTAACTAGCTCAACATAAGGGCAAAGTCCCACAATTAAAAGACCAGATTACACGCATACCAACGCCTCTGGCTCCTGTGGATTTGGGCGGGTGGTGCTGCCCCGTCCCTGATGCTCTCCCAAAGGTAAAAAAAAAAAAAAAAAAAAGAAAAAAAGAAAAAAAGAAAAAAGCATAAAAAACAGGGGATAGGGTGTTGGGTGTGGACGATTTACCTCTTCCAGCAGCGTGACCGTGTTCCTGCAGTTCTGCAAGCGCGTGGTGAAGCTGGAGGTGGTGGGGGAGTTGTAATCCTCTGTGGTCTCGGCGATGAACTCCGACACGGTGATCTGGTCCGGCATGATCCTGCCCCACCGGTAAAGCCCAGGAGAAGCCGGGCACACAGATCCGGAGAGAGGGGAAGCCCAGTTCCGCGGGGAAAGGTGGGGGTGGGGGGGGGTGGGGGGTTGGATAATAAAACGAAAGAAAAAAAAAAAAGGAAAAAAAAAAGGGCAGAGGGAAGAAGATGTTAACAGCCAGCAGAGACACGCAGCATCAAAGCACCGGAGCCGCAGAGGGAGGCTGAGGCTTCGCCCGCTACATCCAGCCTTTCCCCAGCCGCCCCCTCCTCCTCCGGGCAGGAGGTGAAGGAGGAGAGGCCCCCGCACGGCGCCCCTCGCTCGGCCCCGCCGGTGGGGAGCGCTCCCGCAGCCGCCTCCGAGCAGCCCAGCCCGGCCCCGCCGCGGCGCTGGGGGAGGGCGGC
>NC_031769.1:141895637-141913239 GCF_001522545.3 Parus major
GCGCTGACGGGCACCGCTGGCGGGCACGCGCCGCCCGCCGCCGCTACGCGCGACAACGAGGAAGCGGCTCCGCGCAGGCGCGGCCGCCGCGCCCCTCCCCCGCCCTCGCGGTTTTTGAAGGGGGGAGGCTGCCACTGCTTCGGTTTCTTATCGTAAAAAAGGGCTTTTTGGTGGAAGCTGATAAGGCCGGGGGGTGCTGGGCTGCCGTACTGTCCTAAACGGGAGAACGAGCTTCCCGTGCCTTCTGGCAGCGGGGAGGGACCCTGCCCGCCTCGGGCTGCGGGTTCGCTCCCGGTCCAGGGAACCCCCAGGGCGAGTCAGAGGGTGCTGCTTTTTCTCCCTCAAGTCCGGCACAGCCGCTTGAAGCCCCGTCCGCCGGTGATGTACAGCCGAGGATTCGTGCAGCCTCTGCCGAGGGAGCCATCCCTCTCGGCACTCTTGACTGCAGATTTTTACACTCCTTAGACTTAGTTAATTTTTAAGAAGTCTTGCTATGATTCAGAGAAGTCCTTGAAGTTGCTATTGCCGATTTTGCGTTACTAGTTCTGTTCCTGAACCTTTCCAGAGCAGAGCTGAGCGCTGCCGCGGCCGGGTCGCACAGCCCAGCGCGGTGTCTCAGCAGCAGCGCCGGCCCGAGCCCTGAACCGCGGGCTTACAGCCCTGTGTCCTCTCACAAGCACTATTTCTGAGTAGTTAACGTGTCCTTTATCCATTATTGCATCATGTAACTCAGGGAACTGACAGACAGACAGCTCTAATTACTTTTATCTTTTTTTTTTTTCCTTTCCTTTTTTTTTTTTTTTTTAAAGCTTAGGTTTGGGGTCCCATATGTTCCTTTCTAAAGAAGGCTAAGTCTCAGGAGGCTCAAGTAATTGTGGTCATCTGCTGCATCAATGTGATTTATTTAGCCATACTGTGTGATTTCCTCCTCCTTGTATTTGGGATTCTTTCCACAGAAGCTGGGACATTCAGGAATGGTAAACATTCTCAAATCTGAACAACTGAGAATGAACAATATTATACGGCTGTATCCATTTCAAAAGATTTTATGTTCTCTGTATAAGCACCTACCACATTATAATCCAGTTAGGCTTGTACATTTTTTTGTATGTAATTCTAATAAAATGTCTATGCAATTCAAAAATAGTTGACGGTATCAGCTAAAAACTGCAATGATTGCATACGGATAAAAAGGAGATACCTGATTTGAGTATACCCATAAAAAACTATTTCTATGCAGTTCTGCCAGCAAAAATATGACCAATACTCCTGAGCAATGGTCCTGCCTGAACATGTTTCTGTGATTTCACTGCCTTAGCAGAAGCCCTCCATATGGCCATGTGATTGCTGCTGCTGCTGCTTCACGTGATCCAGCGTTCTGGCACAAAGGCTCTGAGCTCGTACAGATGATTGTTAAACGTCATGAGACTGTGAAAGGTAGAGTAGGCAAGAGGAGGAGGAAGCCAAGAAAAGAATTGTGTGGGAGTTGCACTGAAAAATGGATCTGGGCAAAAAAAATGAAGCACTGAAGAAGCAACGGGAGAGGCAGGAAGAAAATTGATGATGGTGTTCATAAAAGCAGTGGAGGAGGAAGAGAGACCAAGAAGATAAAAATGGTTGGTGGCATGAAAACAGTATGGAAAGAAGAGTAAAGAACTGGCTGGGGGGTTGGGCCAGGGAAGAGCTGTTCGTAACATTCAAAAGAGATGTTTTGTCCTAGCCTGCTCGGAAGCTGGATGGGTGAGGGCCATGGCCCAAGGGCCAAGCAGGGTCTCTGTGGTCATCCCCTGTAATTTCCTGCCAAACATCAATCATGGGCTATCACACAGCTGTTCCTGGGCCAGACTGGTGGTCTGCACGTCAGCCACAGTGTTCACATTAGGAAGATTCCTGATCCCTCGCTGTCAGACTTCAAGTGACGATAAATGCATCACACTGATGGACAAACTGGTTTAATTAATTGGGAACTCTCACTGTTAGGGCTGAATTGTTCTTCTTCAGGCTGAAGTTATTGAGCTTGACCATTAATCTCTGGATTGTAAAATAACCTCATCTGCTATCTCAAACAAATCCCCCCAGAAGCTGAACATGCTGTTAAAGACCTAATTTCTTTTATACTATTTTGTGAAAATTTAAACTACAGAATTGAAAAGAATGTTCAAATAATAAAGGGAATGGACAGGCCAGGGAAACGGTAGCAGAAGAGTGACAGAAGTGAAGGCAGAGCAGACAGTAAGTGCAGCTGAGCTTTTGTTTCCTCATCAGGAAAAAAGTTGCCTTCTAAAATGATATATTAAATGTATAAGAAATAGAATAAATACAGAAGAATACTGGTAAGTAAAGACAATGGCACAAGGCCTAAAAATGAAAAAGGACGATCGTAATTGCCTCTTGGTCTGTTTTTGACAGTTCTGAAACTGTTTGCTCTGTCAGAGAGAATACAGTGCTCTGTTTTGCAGCTTAGAAGCAGCATTTCCCCTTCCCCTATTCAAATGTTAGTAGAGAAAATAGCCCTATAGGCATGGCCTCTTTAGACTTGGATTATTTTCATTTAAACTCACTGGAAGTACGATCAGTTAACTAATGTGATGTTAATAAAAATAAATTATACAAGCTGCCTGTAAAAACTGTGCTAATGTTTAAACTAGTCAAATTATGTAAGTATTTCAAATAGCATTTAGTGAATTTCAGATTTAACCATGTTTCCTGTTTTGAATTGCAATCAGTATCTGAGATTCAATTCTAAATTTGTCAGATGCATTTCTCTATAAATTGTCACTAACTGAAATCACTGTTTCACTTCACAAATGTCAAAGAATAATCATCAGAGTGTGAAAGTTACATTTCACAGCGTATGCTGTAACGCTGTCTTAGTCTGTGCTAGATCCTGGGTGAGGCTGTGCCACGGCCTTTTTCTCATGGAAAGTTTGCCAATGAAGTTCTGCTTTTCTCACTCCCCTTGGTATTCTGAAATGAAATCTCCTTGTCCACCCTGGACAAGCTAATGCCAGTGAGGATCATGCAAGCAGCACTGGAAATCACTTGCTCCTTACTGCTGATGCATTGCAGTCAAGGAAGTTGTGGTGTCTTGTCATCCCACTCAATCCACCCAATCCACTTGATTCCCTGGCTTTTACTGTGATTGCAAACAGAAGAGTTAATTACAGCAAATTGACAATAATTCTGCAGTACTGCTGATAGTCACCATGCTTAGGCAGAGGCTAAGGACCAGTGACAAACTACAGACACAGGTGTTGTGCAATAAACTGAATAGCAATTATAGTATTTTTCATTTTACAGTATTTTAGAAAGCTTGTATTTAGATTGAGGTCATCAGTTCACTCACAGGAGCTGAGCAGGAGTGAACAGGTGATGATGTAGCCATCACTGTGAACTTTGCAGCATGACCAGTATGTACCAGAGGTGAAGAGTACATGGCACTTGCATAGCTCTTCACATCATCAATGCAATTAACTACTGGAGCCACACAGCACTGAGGTAGAGAACAGCAAGATTATCTTTCCACTACAGATAAGGAGCCAGATAGATGAGCTTGTGGCCCTGCTGTGCTTGTGGCTGTCTAGCTTCAGTCATGCAAAGTCAGCTCTTCAGGGTATCAACACCTCATCTGGGCTGAAGCTGGTGGTGAATCTCCTGTGGGATGTGATTATACTGCCTGCAGAGAGCAGCCCCAGGACTGCCCTGAGGTCATGCTTTCCTGCTGCATAGGAAGCAAACTCACAGATGCAAACTCAGGTGTGGTTGCTGCTTGGTTTTTGGAAACAAGCTTGACCCAACTCCCTGGCTGTGCACCAGTGTGTTGTCAAGCATGCTCAGACAAGCTGCCTCCAGGGCAATTTGCAACCTCTCAGTGTGGCAGTGAAGTGAGTTGTTACCTGGAGAAGGAAATCACTGCACACATCGGTTCTGTGCAGTGACTCCTTTTGATTAGTACAGGTGTAGTCATGGCAGGATCTCACATGTCAAATTCAGGGGGTTTTGATTCTCAAGTATGAACAGTGATGATGCCTTTTTGCAAATACAGGTTTACAACTACACTCATTTCTTGACTTGCATGATTCCCATCTTGGCTATTACTGCAGATGAAAGTAGTGATTTTATAATATAATAGACAGTAGTATTTATAAAATACTAAAATAAAATATTAAATAATTGAAATGCACATGCTTTTCTTAGTAAACAATATAGTTGTTCTTTTTATGCTCCTTAGCCTCTCCACAAATGTGGAGAGTGTCACGAGCTTAGCAGCAAATAGCAATAGAAGTAGTGGTGTGCTAAAATTCATCAGGAAAATATCCCTAGGCTATGTTTTTCTACTACACTACTATCCTGGATACGTTTGTGGTTTGGTGTTAGATTCATCCATTTCAGCTAAACACAACAGTCAGCAGTACTTCCCATCCTCCTCCTCCTGATCCTAGCTCACTTTATGAGATCATTGTATAACATCAGATATCCATGGATTTGATACCTGATAAAGCTGATTTGAAGTTCCCTGAGAAAATATCTATATGGTAAATTGCTGTTCCTACATTTTTATAGTTTTACTTTCAGACAATTCTGACAAAATTAATGAGAAAGGCTTATTTAAATTTATGGTCATAAGTACTAGAATATCTACAAATATTTCTGAATATCAGCTCTTCTCATTTGAGTTGGATGCTGGGCTTAGAAGACAAAAGAAGCTTCAAATCAACAAGAATCTCAGCAGGATGCGTTATGCTTTTGGTTTTGGAATATCTCATGTGCTATAACTCGGTAAACTTTTTTTGTTAATGGAACTCTCATGGTTTTGTTTTGCTAAGCAAAACCACCCCATTTATGTAAGGACAAGTAACATCATCACTTTGTACTTCAGCGGGAAATGTTTAGTCAGGAGGCGTTTCACCTCCAGGAGCTGTGTCCTCTCAGAGGACAGTCAGACGGCTGACAGCCTTCTACAAAATGTAACAACTATGTATTTTAACCTGCAGTGTGTTTACACGTTTAATATCACATAAGTGCATGATGTACTTACAGGAAAAGGCAAAATCTATTTTAAACACTGAAGCCTACATCACACATTGTGACTGGTGCTAATTTGCTCTAAGGGAACTTAGATGGTGAACTGCAGTGGTTCTGCTTGAGAAAGAAGGCTGTTAGCTTTGACATTTGCAAACAAACCTTTGAAATGATTGTGTTACTGGGACAGAATAGTCAGGTTAACTTTCAAGTAAAAGAAACCTTCTTGCCTATGTTGCACTGCTGAACATGAAGAAGACCAAAATCCAGGTCCAGCAAACATGCTTACTGCAATTCTGTGTTTTTTAAGAGACAATATCTGCCAGTGTGGCTTATGAAGTACATGAACTGTGTCAAAAATTTGTGCTGCTGCTGTGACTGTTTTGAATACAAGAATCAGCTGACTTCAATTTTAATATTGGCATCTCCCAGCATTTGTCTTCATCTGGTATTTAAAATGAGATACGAAATGTCTCAGAAACTACATGTTATTTTAAAAACCTTTTAGCACTTACAATAGTGGCTTAAACAGAAGGTTCTTTTTGCATTCTTTCAATATTAAAATGATTTGCAAAAAGAGAGTCCATTGTGTTCTCATTATAAGTGGCATTTTAGTAGCATTAAGATCTTGTGGTTTTAACGCTATGTGGACAAAATGAAAAAATGATTAAATCAAAACATCAGAAACATTGTGCTGAATTATATATTTTGCATCTTATTTACTTGAATGTCTTGGGCAAGTAGCTTGGCTGAATGATAAGGAAGCTCAAATAACCATCTCAAAGGACAGCTGAAAATAACAGCACTGAAAATGAATTGCAGCTTTGAGTTACACAAGATTAAGCTGACTAATCTGCTGATTCAGTTTTGCCTTTGTTTTTTGGTTTTGTCATGCAAGATCAAGTGTCAAGCAGACAAACACATAAAGTCATCCCAGGCTCCCAGTAATAACAACAAGCAACAGGCTGTTGCCACCAATGCACTCTCCGAAGAGAAAACAGCAAAATGCTCATCTGCAGCAAGAGGCAGCAGGCTCAGGACAGACAGGTTCCTTTTCTTGTTACAGGTGTACTGAATTTGGTATTTCTATTTCACAGATTTTTTTTTTTGTTAGAGATGCTCATTTAAGAAACCTTACTTCAGTTCATAGGAAGTGTAATAATGCATATGAAAGATGTGGAGGGGAAGCCATACAAGGAGCAGCTGAGGTCACTTGGGCTGCTCAGCCTGGAGAGGAGGAGTCAGGGGAGATCTCATTGTGATCTCCAACATCTTCACAAGGCAAAGAGGAGGGGCAGATACTGACCTCTTCTTTCTGGTGCCCAGAGACCTGACCCAAGGGAATGGCTGGAACTGACATTGTGGGTCCCTTGCAACTCAGGATATTTTATGATTCTGTGTGTCAGGAGACAACAGATTAAAACACAGCTCTTCCAACATCTACAGAATATAAAAGCACAGCAGTATATTCTTCTATATGGACTGGCTTTTGGACAGTCCAAAGATATCAAGCTCTTATGAGTGCTGAGGGATAAGAGAACTGTCCGTGGAGCCACTCACAGTTGGATATTAACCCTTGCCCAAGTGACAATAATGTTTATTACTCACAGAGATGGTCAGGCAAGAACTGCCCACCCTGAGAGAGGTGGTGTTCCAGCAGTACCCACCATCACTGCCCTGGTGAGGCTGGGGAACACCACAGGGAAACCTGGGCCCGGTTATCCTTGCATTCCTGACAATGAGCAGATCTATGAAGGGATGTTGGGAAGGGCACTGCAGACTTGTTGGCATGAGAGCAGGCCATGCCAGTGGGATTGCAAAGGAAAAGATGAAGCCAGTAAGTCATTAAGGGATACTCCAATTGAAAGGAGATAAATAAGAGTCCTTCCAAAGAAGGAGTCATAGTAGCTGGATGCTTTTTTTTCTTTTTATTTTTAATATGAGAAATAGCAATGACTAAATTCATAGTCTGATACTGCAGAAATGAACATGTTGCAGGGCAGCTGGCATAGCAGGCTCTCCAAAATAAAAAGAGAATGAAATAAAGCCTCAACCCACATTGCAAACATTTCAATATTTTCTCTTTCCCTCTGGAAACGATATGTCTGTGTCATTACCAGACACATCTCTGGTTCTACCAAAGCTGCTAAATGTATGCTGATGGCAACATGCAGCGTTTTGCCTGCAGTGAAAAGGAAGGTTCAGACCAAAATGAACCTGGGAAACAGTTGGAGAATGAAATAAAGGCTCTGTAGACCTGGGATCATATCCTTGAGCTGCCACTCATGGCTCTGACATGGCAACTGATTGCTGTGTGCATCATTTCTCTATCTGTGGAATGCAGACAATTACATTTATTTTTCTAGGTGAAAGCACACTGGGCCTTTTCAGCTGAATACTGCTGTATCAGAACTAAGTATTTTTAAGATATATTTTATTGTAAGAGTTTAAAAAAGTAGCTGAGGGATGAGAAGGACTCTTCTCATTGTTTGACTCTCTCAGTCTATACAATTTTTTCAGCACTTTTTTGAACAGACAAAAATGTTTGGCAGATGAATGAAAGGGCTTCTTTCTACTAGTTGTTAATGCTGTGAAAACATAAATCAGAAAGATCTGGGTTTGTGAGGGACTTCTCCCTCTATATTATAGTTTTACTAGCATTACTTTGTGGAAGAAGAGGAACTAAGACCCCCATGATAATAAACAGAAATCATTTGTGCTTTACACAAGCTTTGCTAAGACACAGTTTGCAGATGTGAATGTGTAAGGGCCTACTGAGTTGAAGTTTAAATGCTGTCTTATAGTGTTGTCTGAGCATACTTTATTTCTCATAATTTCCTAAATAACATCTCATTAGAGAAAGGCTGGAAATAAATCTGCAGATGTTGGATGTTATAAAAAAGGTCCTTGCAACCACTGAACATAGCACATCTGTGTTTCCCTTATATAAGCTACTGTTTTCAAGGATGCATCACTTGGGCAGACTCTAGACTTTAAAGTAGCATAAGAAATTTTCAATTCAGGAGTGATGTGTTTTGGGTTTTGTCTGTGGTTATTTTGCTTGCATATTTGTTTGTTTTATTAAGGAAACCAGAATGTTTAACAATACATAAGATCTAAAAATTTGTGGCACTTCTCCTCTATGCTCAGGCAAAATTACTCATATTTAAAGTTATGGTTTGCAGATGTTTGTAGATGTTTGAATATTGAAGTCGTAGGGTTCTGGTAAAACCCAGAATGACAGATAACCATATGGAAGTTTTTGGAAACTGGTCTTGCTGTGTGTACCAAATTTCTGCTGGGCCAGTGTTCACATGGTGCTAAATGAAAAGTAGCAGTGTAGAATTTTAGTTGAGAGGTCCATCACAGCAGCTCCTTTTGCTGATTACTCATTTGCTTCTACTTTTAACTACTGAATTTGAGCTTCCAGCTTCCTAAGTTAACTGGTGCTCCATTGGCTACTGTAGAGGGTGACCATCTGCTCATCTGTTCTGCTCTAAGGATTTTTTTTAAAGCAATGCTGATCTCAGAAAATCTGAAAGGTCAGCAGGAAAGATGTAAAAAGTCTTCAGTTCCTAAAACTTTTGCAGGAAAATAAAAATGAGCAGGGGAAAAAAATATTTCTTGTCTTTATGAATAGAAAAGGCTCACTGTAACCTTGTTTTTGTCAAGTTAATCAGTGTCGGGTAAAGATCCTATAAGTGTCCCAGTCATGGGAAGAGTTTCAATGATGGTTTGCACCTCTTCAGGAGCTTCAGTCAAGCCATAGAACTGTAGGAAATTTGGCTTCATTCATTTCAGGGATGTTAGCACTACCAATTTTCTTTTTGATGGCTGTGTTTTATTTTTTTCCTTCAAGGAAATTTAGGAGCAGTAGGATATAAAAATGTAAGTGCCATTTCAAAATCAAATAGGAATGTCCAGCTTAATAGTTCTATATTTTTTTAAAATATGACTATTTGACTTCTGAACTTTTGCTTATTTAAGGTCTTGTGGACTCAAAAAGGAAAAATATGTGTAGCCATGTGACAAAGCAAGTGCGCCAAAGAAGTATTTATTCAGTTTTGAGAAGATCAGCAGCAGTGATTCACCCTCTTGGCTGGTCTGGAATAGGACTGCAATATGGTCAACTGATTCCCCCAGGGAGGAGGAAGGGATGAAAGTCCCACACTGCTCTGTGGTCACACAGGGAGCAGTGACCTGTGCCAGGGTAGCTCCAGCCTGTGCATCCAGTACAAAGAAAACTTCAGCCCTAACCATCAGTATTGTTGTTGTGGGGGATTCAAGTTAGGCAATCCAAATGTAGCTTTTAGTGGTTCAGTGAAAAGAGAGTGAAAACTTTAGAACAAGAGAACTCACCATTCAGAGACTGAATAAACAAAAGCATATTTAGACAACTGTGTGTTATTCAGCACTTTACATCATGCAAAGAAGAGAATTCCTCCTCTTTTCAAGCCCCTGCACAAGTCTTGCCATAGATTTTTCAGGCTGATCTGAGAGATTTGTTATTTCCAAAGTTAAAACAACATCAGTTGAAAGGAGTTACAATGTCCTTTGTATACCCTGCCCCCCTCATCCAGCTTTGAAATCTATGAAAGCAAAGCAAACTATGCAATAAATCTTGGTGTTTGTTCCAATAATTGCTCAGGTGACCAATGCTTTGTAAGGATTTACTGATTTATTGGAATTTTTGATCCTTGAAACCTAATCAATAGGTTAGACTTTTTCTGAGGAACACCCACTGTAGTAAAGTCTAAAGTGACATTAAGCAGAAAAACCCCACTGGTGGGTATTAGAATTGATAAAACATCTGGTCTGCTTTTTACTCTTTAAACTAGTTATTTATATTTATGACTTTTGTCTTTCTTACCGATTCCATAGTGAATCTCTTGAAGAAAAACTTGAAAGCCTGGATGCTGAAGATCTCATGTCTCATCTGTCACAACCAGAAACCTACCTAGATGAGGAGAAAAGATCAAGTAAGTAAAACTGACCAAAGCTATGGGACTGACAAAGTCACTTATTTAAACAGTCAGTTTGAAACAATGTGTGTTAATTCTTCAGTGATGGAAATTTATCTTACATTTTTTGCTTGCTGCATTTGATATTTTGAGTTTCATTGTGGTAAAGAGATCCATTAGAAATTCCCTGAAAAAGAACACCTTGTTACAAATTGCTGGAGGAGAGCTTCACTTAGCTGGCTGGGAAAACTCTTTGTCTAACTCAATGTGGCAACTACTCAGTCAGGTGCACTGAGTGCAGTGCTGGTAGCATTGACTGTCCAAGTTGTCTGACACTTCAGAAGACCCTGTTTTCTGATATAACCTCAGTCTAACCATTCAAGCTGAAAATTTCAATGTCAGGTGTACGCACAAGACTGATCTTTTTTGGAAGACAGAGATAAGATCTGAAGGATAAAGAGACTGGGAACAAGAAGTGTTCTGACGGGGAGTAATCCTGCATGTAGAAGAGGGCAGGAGTGTGTGGGGAGACAGTCATAGCAAGATATGGATGAGTGGTCTCACGGTTTTTCATCAGGTTTTTTCTGCCATTATATTCCATACTCTTTCTAGTTTAAGACTTGTGTTGCTGTGGGGAAAGGAAGGTGCTAAACATGGTGCAGAGCCCTGAGCAGGTGGGTAGGGCTGGCATATACTTTTCACTTTGGGACATTCTGGACTGATCTTCATGTTTGGACCAAAGGGACAAGCTAGAAAAAGATTGGCAGGGGCTTGAGGCTAGATATGGGTGCTGGGAAGGAGAATATTACACAGAAGCCATTGCCATGAGATGGTAAAGCAGGGAGACTGGGGCAAGCCCTGTGGGAGAGGGATGGGGGCTGCATGAGCTTGCACATGGGAGAGGTACCATGAGGATGAGGTCAGGGTCAAACAGAGGGGCCCAAGCAGAAGGGGAGTGGGAGAGAGCCATCCCCATGTTTCACCCTTGAATTAACCAGTCTGCCCATTTTCACTTGAGCATATCTCTTTATTCCTTGATTCCATGAGGAAAAACACAAATCCTTCTCCATGAGTACTTTTTTTTTCTTAACCTTCTGTCTCAGAGAAGCAACGTTACGCCTGTTGACCTATTTCCCCAGAGACTGCTGTAGTTTGTTTATGGGGTTTGTCCTGTTTGTTTTGTGTTTCCAGATATGTCGTGTGGGTCTGGAGGTTTTCCAACCCTTAGCATTAAAAATAACACAGAATAATCCCTGTCTCCAAGACATATGAGATTCAATTAAAAATTGTGGCATACAAGTTTTTGGATGGAATGTTAGTATCTCTCTTTTCCCTTCTGTTTCTGAGCCTTTAAGATGCTTTAAAGTGATGTTGTCAAGAGCTCTTTTATTATTAAGAGGGTTAGACATCTTTTTTACCAGCAGATTCCAGATTTTTACATGCTGGCTGGAAAGGATCTGAGATTTTCCCAGGTATGCCACCAGCTTGGCAACACAGGAGGAGAAATGGTTACGAGCATTGCTCATAAGGAGGAGGTGTGTCCCTTGATTTGAAGTGTGCAAGAGGAAGAGTATCTGCCTCAAATCAAGAATATTCTGCTTGAATATTGTGTTACATCCAGGAAAGTTGTGTGAAGGCAGCCCTGGCACTGTGCTGTGTTTTTGTGGATTGGGAAAGGCCTCTCCTGGCAGACAAATGAGTACCACCATCTTACAACAAACCCATAGCCACTGGCAACCCTGGATGTGACTCAACCCATGATGACATGTTTGCTGGTTCTTTAATTTTACAGCACACCTCTTCCTTTTAATTATACTATTCATCTCCTTAGGCAAAAAAAGCATCATCATAGGTTTATGTTATTCAAATCAAAGCAAGAAATAAAAAATATATAATGGCTCATTACTTTCTAAATCAGTTGCTGACCTAAGTTTACAAGTAACTATGATTGACATTGAACTAAATTTTAAATGGATGGAAATTTATTTTCTGTAAGTCTAAAAAGTCACAGAATTTCTTATGTCTGCTATAATAGGCTATTGAATATTATTTAATTGCTCATTTGCTGTAAGTGGCATAATGAGGATTTTCAGTTAGATCTCAGTGGTTTAGAATGATTATATTCCCTTTCTAGGTCTCCTACTCATTTTGGGGCATCTTGATACAATAGCAATCAACAAATAAATTAAATATCGAAGAAATCCAGAAAAACATTTATAAAGAAATCAAGTTGGTTGAAGTTATCATCATTGATTGATGAGAAACAACACTGAGAAGGAAATGTATGTGGCTCTCCTACAGAGAGGAATGGTGGTCCAGTGATGAAAGTGCTCATGTGAGTTCAACACTGACTCAATGACCTTGGACAATATATTAGGACATCATTCAGATGGCAAATTCCTCAAGCCAAATACCCATTAGAGTAATTTATCTGGGTAAAGAATATTTGAGGCTAAATACAACTTTTCTCAAACCCTTGACCCAATGACAGTAGTAGAATTTGGGCTGTGTCAAGACGGTGTTTTGACTCTTCTTCACACCCCCAAAAAAACCCCAAAACCAATGCTCCCTGACTGTCCTTGGCAGTGTGGAGATAACATTACCAAATTTGTGGAAAATCCTTATATATGACAGTATGTGAGTGGGAGCAGGGAGTGAATATGAAATATAAAAGCCCAGAACATATAGAGAACAATGAAAACTGGAGAAATATGATTGCCTTTCACCCAGGAACACCTACACCTGAAAAGAGAAAGTCTAGTGGGGCTTAAGTAAGGAGGGGGCCTAACTGAGAACAGGGTGACATTAATGGCAGCTGGGTGACAACTCGACACAATACAGTAATACAATAGCAGATTCTGTGAGTCCTTGGATGAGGAAAGCATTTGTTCTTGTGCCTAGTTATAAATACATACAATTATATTAAATTAATTGGTACAACCTAAGTGCTTGACTAATCCTAATGCTTAACTAATAAGTATAATGAGTTGAATCCCCATATTTTTAAGGTTTTAGAACAGGGTAAATGTTGTGGAAAGCTAATGGATTCTCAGGAAGAGAATAAAGAATTGTGAATATATTGGGCAATAATAAAAAAAAAAATTACGCAGGGATTTTGCAGAGAGGAAAATATCAGGATTTTTTTTTTTTTTTTACATTCTTTAATTACCTGAATTTGATATTGCTTAAATTCTGTGTGATTTCATGTGTAAGTCATTTAATGACCTACTTTATCTTGCTTTTTGTTTTAGAGGACTTTTTTTCTTTCATAATAGACTATATGACCTGAGTAGCAATAATATAAATCTGTATCTTTCATGTCTAATGACTATTTTAGGGCAAATACTAGCCAGCCAATTTTCTCATATTCCTGAACTAGAGTTAGCCTAAATAGAAAAACTCAAACAAGCAGAAGTTAATATTGTTTCTACAGTCACTGATATAACAACAATAGTAGTTGTGCACCACCATGCTGAAAATCAACTCCCTTTATGTCCAAACAATAGCGTGAATCACAGAAATCTGACCTTGATATACAAATGTGATCATGTAGTAATTATAGCTCTTGTGCTTTCTGTATAAACAGACTACTTCATCTGGAAATGCTGTAGGGTACTGCTTCATTCTGCAATTTTCAGCAAATGACTGAGCAGAAAGCTTTTATATCCCAAAAAGCTTTAAAATAAAGCAGGTAGAAAAATCTTATTTCCCACAAATGAAAAAAATGAGCTGGTTATTTGAACAGCAGTGAATCAAGTCATTGTTCTATCCACGTTCTGTTGAAAAGCAGGTATTGCAAATTTGAAGATTGTCTTCAAAATCACATTTTGCAAAGGTTATTAAGACACTTTCATGGGCAAAATATGGAACTAAATTACTCAGTCCAAGTGGTAACTGACATGTTCTTTAACAACTGTGAGGTTAACAAAAATATTTTTCATTTCATGCCAAAATCTGCTTGTTCTGTTTCTGTCTGTGTTGGTATCATCCAAACAGGATCTGACAAACATATGTTCTTTGGCTTTGCCCTAATCCATGATTTGGATAACACTATTAAGATGTGGTCTAACAAACTTCAGGGAAGCAAGTCTGAGGATATTTATCTGTGGACTTGATTTAAGTATGTCCTAAGCAATAGAAGCTCCATCCAGACCTCATGAATTAGCTGTATGTGTTTTCAGTGTTTTCTTAAAAATATATGATCAAAATATTAGCATGCTTATAGACATGGGCTGAATCCTGAAAGAAAACAATAATGGAAAACTAACCCAGCACAGAACCTAGAAGTGATCCTGAAGGGCTGAGTGACATCCTCTTGATGATGAGTCCCCACTTATCAGGGTTTCCAAGAATGTCAGCTGCTGTGGTTTTAATCTATTCAATCATTACTGTGATGATTTTGGAGAATTCTAGTTTCTTAATCAAAATTTTGGTTAGTGACACAAGTGCTACCAAAGTTCATAAGTAATACGTAAGTAGTAATATATAAGTATTATAGATTTTTCTTTTCCCCAGGAAAATTTAAAACCTGAAAAAATATCAAGATAGCTTTATTGAAATAAAATATATTTTCCTTAATTCCATCCTGAATGGCATGCAATGAGTAATGAAAATAGTAATAAATTGCATTACTTTTCTCTGATTTTTACAAGGAATTAACAATTCTGGTGTTTTGCATGGATTGATGTCAAGCTGAGAGGTATTAATCCTCACATCATTACACCAAACTTTTAAATATATTGGCAAAGTATGAGATTTTTTCTATTCATCTTGAAATACCCTCATGTTTGAATATGTATGGAAAATCAACTTAATAATTCACACCTTTTCTCTCATGGTGCTTTTAGAAATAGCAACTGATTAAAAAAGAAACTAGTTTTAGGAGATGGTTATTACTGTTAGAATGGAAATTAGTGCTCTGCCTCATGTGATATAATTGTCATACGATTATGAAATTATCATGGATGGGCTGTGCAAGTGCTATAGAACAGTAGCTTGGAATTCATGATGCAAAACACAATTCTAAGATTGAACAGTTTTTCCAACCACAGGATCTTAGAGCACATTGCTAGAGAGGGCCAGAGGGCTCAAGGGTACTTGTGTGGTCATCTGCTGCTGTCTTGTTCAGAGGTGAATTTTCTTTAAGACTCAGATATATGACAAAGATTTGTGTAAATATTTAGACTGAATGACTTTCTAGTCTTTGGAGCCTGTCTTTCATTATTTGTCTAAGGGCTTCAGGATGGTGGTATTGTGAGTTAAATCTCCTTGTATCCACTTAAGAGTGACCTTTTTATCACTTCTGACTATATCCATCAGCTGTTTCTTGGGCTCAGGGAAGAATTTTCATTTTGTGGAGGCAGCACCTAATCAGAGTGTCTGCTTCCCTGTCTGCTGCCCAGCTTCACATCTCTGGAGGGCTTTCACTGATTTTGTCAAAGGTATTTTTTAATATTTGATGACAAGGTTGCTATTCACAGTCCAAGATTTTGAGTTATAATCCACTTCTGAAAACTCAGAGGGGCTAATAACACACAAGAGTGCTTCCCATCTTCCCTGTATGCTTAGTCACTGCTTAATTATTTACTCAGTACAAAGTTGATTGCAAAATACCCTTTGCATGGTATATATAGATTAATAATATAATGTGAATATGACATCAAGCCCTCTTTTCAGTGCCCCCACTTGTTCTCAATAGCCACTGATTGTGGGCTAAAATCAAGATCAGTCATTTGCTGTCTGAGTTTTTAGGAAGGAGTCATTATTAAAATTAGAAACTAAACCTGGTACATCTGTGTTAAAGATCAAATTGTTTCAGCACAAAAAAGTTGGGTGCATTTGAACATTCCATGTCCTTCCTTCAGCAGCTTTTCTACTCTGAGTTGGCAGCGCTCAAGCAAAGCAAGCACCACACCTCCTACTTCCAGCCTTCATTGATTAGTCAGGCACTCGTGAGGTCATGCATTGTCCTGGTGTCTGAACACCTCACAGAAGTTAATATAATTGATATATATTTGTAGGATGGCTACAGCAGACTGAAGACAAGACCGCCAGGCTCCAGTTTGTGACAAGCCCACTTTTCCTGATACAGCTCTGTCCTTCACAGTGCCTTGTTTGTCATTCCTTCCTCTTTGACATGCACCAAGCAGTACCACTCTCCTACTTAACAGCCCTGTGAAAATGTAATTTATTTTGGCTCGGTAAAACCTCTAGCCGTCTTGTCCTTCAGCAGAGTGCAGAACTATCAAAATGTCTGTAGAGAATTTCCCAAAATACAAGGCACATAGGAGCCTCAATATAGGCATTGAAATATGTTCCTAAGTATTCTCTTCAGGTCTGTATCTACCCATACAGTGAGTCATGCCCAGATCCATGAGCATGGATATTTATGTCTTTGAAATCATATGTCCTATCTACATAGAAAAATGAGATAACCTCAAAAGTTAGTGACAGAACAGAACCTTTACAACTTAACCCAAACTCAGTCCATGTAAATGGGATTCTTTACCTCCACTTTAGTGAGCTCTGACTCAACTTTTAGGCTGTGAAAGTGGGATGTATCTGACAAAGTGTCTTTGCCTTGGCTGTTCACTCCAGACTCCTTTCATCGTGACTGATGATATGGTCAACACAGACAACTGAAAGTGGGTTGCATCTCACCTCATCTTACAAAAGCAGAAGTTTAAAACAGAGATAATAAAGTAGATGTCTATAAAATCAGATGAATCACATGCCAAACTGCTTCTTTCATCCTACTGACTAAAAGAGAGTAGGGTGCTGATTCCAGAGGTGAACACCTACTCCAAAGATACTGCATGCCTAAGAACAGTGCAGCAGGGCCTTTTTATTTCTGCCTTAACCTTACCACAGACAGGTATAAGACTGTACCTCTAGTTCTACAGTCAAGAAGAGACATTAGGAAGAAGAAAACAAATTAAGAAAACCCCCAATCTTTCAATGGAAAACAACACAAAAAAAGATGATGTGCTGCCATGGATGCTGCTATATTTTCCAGTGGCTATCTAATGGGAAGTTGTACTCATCTTTCAGAATTTGTTTGACAGAAGTTACACAAAAATCCCACAACAAAATTATATGTTGTAATGTCAGTTTTATTTTTGTACCAAAATCTGAAAAAAATAACCTCTTTTTTCTGTTGTATTTGTATCAGTTTCCTGTTCAACCTCATGTAACACTACTTGGTCTGCCTGTCTTGGTAACAGCATGAATTTATACCAAGACAGAAGCAAGCAAATCATGCAGTTTTCAAGAAGGTGGGAAAGCTTTGAGAATGACAGTCTCCAGGCCTTGAAGGTAGTTAAAAATGTGGAATAAATAGCATTATATTCTCTAAACAGCTCCTGGTATTTAATAAAATGCTTTAAAAAATTACTATTACCAGCGCATTAATTTGTTAAACTGGCTAATGAATTCCTAATATCTCTGCAAGTGACAGTAGATGAGTATTTTGAATGCGCTCAGATGGGGTTGACTCATATTATAGAAAGCAGAGATGTGAATGGTGGGTATCTGGAGGTTTCTTCTGTTCTTCTGCAGCTGTGGACCTGATCTGACTGCTCTGTGAATACTTACTGAGGGAGAGGGAGAGGGAGAGGGAG